>NC_141835.1:3026053-3146053 GCF_982586985.1 Callionymus lyra | reverse complement strand
GGTGTTGTGATTCTGTAGTAACAAGTAAATATGTGTAGTATTGTCCAGTACTTGACTCTGGTGTTGTGATAGTGTAGTAACAAGTATATGTGTGTAGTATTGTCCAGTACTTGACTCTGATGTTGTGATTCTGTAGTAACAAGTAAATATGTGTAGTATTGTCCAGTACTTGACTCTGGTGTTGTGATAGTGTACTAACAAGTATATATGTGTAGTATTGTCCAGTACTTGACTCTGGTGTAGTATTTACAGACCACATGACTCTTGACGAAGTTGTAACTGCTTTCATTTGTTTTAAAAACCAAAATATGTCCAAACATCAGCTTCAAAAGCTGCTGGACTCACTGTATCCTCTCGTCCTCAGCCATCGACTCATTCTTACGTCTTCTTAATTGTAATTTAATTGAATGGAATTATTTTACTTTGAACACGCTTTAGTGAACTGTAAACCATTAAAGAACCACAGTAACACATAAAATATGTTTTTGAAGCCAAAAATCATTCCATCAATACACACAATATTGATACAGTAACCTAAAAGATATCGTAATATATGGATGTATCCCATTTTTCTAACACCGCTATTGGGAGTCACTAATTATTGCACCCACCTTACTTATGGTGGAAACAAAATGACCAAACTCCCATGATGCCTTTCTACAGACTGCTCTATTTAGTGAAGGCTGATTGGTCGATACAATACTTACAATTCTACGTTTAAGTTTCTTTGTCAACCAGCTATGATTGGTTGGCTGGGCGGCAAAGCACTTAGGAGCTGTTCAGGTAAACCCTCACTGAGACGGTGACGCCTCATGAGTAACTTTAGATAAATGTTGTTTATTTAAAATCTTTTCCATCTGGTCGACGTAATCATTGAGTTACTAAAATGACTGCGATGGTTTTTGAAAGAGTATTACCTGTGTTTTTAAAGAGTTTTATGAGGCCTCAACATGTACTTGAACAAGTGGAGGAATTAACTTGGAGGGGGGTTTTCAGAAGGTAACCCCTCGTAACGAGGGACTGAGTCGACCAAATAAACGTGGGCTCAGACAACCGTCTAATACTTCCTCAGGAAAAGCGAGACAATGTGGACGTCCAGGTCTCTGGCTTGTGTCTGAGCTGGTTTTATGTGCAGCTCGTGTCTGCTGGTGCTGTGAGGTGCTGAGAACACGCTCGCATCATTAGTGGGGTGTCAGTGCCATTAGGCTGTGGAAACCGTCACTGGCTACAATAAACAGATCTGCTGCCGCGTGCTCAGACTAGCAGGCGGCAGTCGCTCTCTCTCCGCCGCAGTCCTACGACACCACCGGGTCCAGGCCCGTCCTCGTTCATACCACGACACCACCGGGTCCAGGCCCGCCCCCACTCATACCACGACACCACCGGGTCCGTCCTCGTTCATACCACGACACCACCGGGTCCGTCCTCGTTCATACCCCGACACCACCGGGTCCAGGCCCGTCCTCGCTCATACCACGACACCACCGGGTCCGTCCTCGTTCATACCCCGACACCACCGGGTCCAGCAGGCCCATCCTCACTCATACCATGACACCACCGGGTCCAGGCCCGTCCTCACTCATACCACGACACCACCGGGTCCGTCCTCGTTCATACCACGACACCACCGGGTCCAGCAGGCCCATCCTCACTCATACCATGACACCACCGGGTCCAGGCCCGTCCTCACTCATACCACGACACCACCGGGTCCGTCCTCGCTCATACCACGACACATCCGGGTCCATCCTCGCTCATACCACGACACCACCGGGTCCGTCCTCGCTCATGCCACGACACCACCGGGTCCGTCCTCACTCATACCACGACACCACCGGGTCCGTCCTCACTCATACCACGACACCACCGGGTCCAGGTCCGTCCTCGCTCATAACACGACACCACCGGGTCCAGCAGGCCCGTCCTCGCTCATACCACGACACCACCGGGTCCAGCAGGCCCGTCCTCGCTCATACCACGACACCACCGGGTCCAGGCCCGCCCCCACTCATACCACGACACCACCGGGTCCGTCCTCACTCATACCAAGACACCACCGGGTCCGTCCTCACTCATACCACGACACCACCGGGTCCGCCCCCGCTCATACCATGACACCACCGGGTCCGTCCTCACTCATACCATGACACCACCGGGTCCGCCCCCACTCATGCCATGACACCACCGGGTCCGTCCTCACTCATACCACGACACCACCGGGTCCGTCCTCACTCATACCACGACACCACCAGGTCCGTCCTCGTTCATACCACGACACCACCGGGTCCGTCCTCGCTCATGCCACGACACCACCGGGTCCGTCCTCACTCATACCACGACACCACCGGGTCCGTCCTCACTCATACCACGACACCACCGGGTCCGTCCTCACTCATACAACGACACCACCGGGTCCGTCCTCACTCATACCATGACACCACCGGGTCCGTCCTCACTCATACCACGACACCACCGGGTCCGTCCTCACTCATGCCATGACACCACCGGGTCCATCCTCACTCATACCACGACACCACCGGGTCCGTCCTCACTCATACCACGACACCACCGGGTCCGTCCTCACTCATACCACGACACCACCGGGTCCGTCCTCACTCATACCACGACACCACCGGGTCCGTCCTCACTCATACCACGACCCCACCGGGTCCGTCCTCACTCATACCACGACACCACCGGGTCCGTCCTCACTCATACCATGACACCACCGGGTCCGTCCTCACTCATACCACGACACCACCGGGTCCGTCCTCACTCATGCCATGACACCACCGGGTCCATCCTCACTCATACCACGACAAAGAACAACATCAATAATGAAAAAAATGTGTTTCCAGTGAAACAAGAAAAATATAAACGAGAGGCATAAATAATATAAGAAAATAAAAATGGTTTGATTATAGTTGGAATTGTTTTCATTATAGTTGAAAATAGTTTCATTATAGTTAAAAATTGTTTGATTACAGTTAAAAATTGTTTGATTATAGTTGAAAATTGTTTGTACATGAGTGATGTATACCAAACAAACATGTGTTTGTCTCAGAGTGTAAGACTGTTTAAAAACTAACAAATGTACCAAAACTGAAAGAACAAGGAGAGATTAAAACCAATAATAAAACAAGTTTTTTTTACCTTGTTGAATGTCTTTCATTTCCAGATGCAGGCTGGAGATGAGAATCCCGACTGCTTGCGAACGTTTCCCATCCAGCAGCTTGATTATCTGAAGGAGAAATGTTTATTAATAGAGTCCAAATCACAAAGTACATTTCAGCTAATCAGGCTCGGACAGATTTATTCACATTACCAGGATTACACGTTATTATAACAGGAAATATCCTATTTTCACTTGGAGGGATTATGTAAGATTATACTTCACTCACAGTTTAAGTATCATCAAATTAGCCTCCGTGTGATGGGTCGGGAATCATGCAGCTTGTTGAGTACATTTACAGAAATGTACTCATTTGATTTTAAGATGCAGCTACAGGATTGTACCATTTTAAAGTATCATCTACTTTTGACGGTGGAAGAAACATTATTGACTTTTTGTACCATCGACCGCGTCTGAAAATAAACTGAGTGATGGATATGTAGCACAGAGACATGTGTGGACAATACTACACATATATACTTGTTACTACACTATCGCAACACCAGAGTCAAGTACTGGACAATACTACACATATATACTTGCTACTACACTATCGCAACACCAGAGTCAAGTACTGGACAATACTACACATGTATACTTGTTACTACACTATCACAACACCAGAGTCAAGTACTGGACAATACTACACATATATACTTGTTACTACACTATCACAACACCAGAGTCAAGTACCGGACAATACTACACATATATGCTTGTTACTACACTATCACAACACCAGAGTCAAGTACTGGACAATACTACACATATATGCTTGTTACTACACTATCACAACACCAGAGTCAAGTACTGGACAATACTACACATATATACTTGTTACAACACTATCACAACACCAGAGTCAAGTACTGGACAATACTACACATATATACTTGTTACTACACTATCACAACACCAGAGTCAAGTACTGGACAATACTACATATATATACTTGTTACTACACTATCACAACACCAGAGTCAAGTACTGGACAATACTACACATATATACTTGTTACTACACTATCACAACACCAGAGTCAAGTACTGGACAATACTACACATATATACTTGTTACTACACTATCACAACACCAGAGTCAAATACAGGACAATACTACACATATATACTTGTTACTACACTATCACAACACCAGTTCAGAAGGTCTAACCATCGCGTGAAGACACGTCAACAACTGCACAAATCACACACCTGCCACCAGAGCAGCGTCTAGCACACGTGTGAGATGTAATCACAAATATCGAGCGGCGGCGAGAGTACAAAGGCGAAAGGGACGCCATAAAAGGACAACATGGACGAGCACGTCGTTGGAGTAGCAGCGCTTTTTATAACAAACTATAAATTCACAGGATTTTTATTTGTGCCGACACATGGTCACAATTACTTATGGCTGAATTTGGCCGTAAAGCGCGGAGAGAGTTTTGGCAAGGTAAAGCCCGGCTCTAAAAGTTCATGTGTCGGCTGCTTCATTAGCTATTACGGCGTTGACGGCTACTGGGCCCGTCCAGTGGGAGCCGCCGAGCACAAGCCTTAGAAGTGGGTATTGCATTACAGGGCGTTAGTGGGTGCCATGCTGCTTTAGGGACTATTATGGGATCACCGGCGATCTCCCAGTCTGAGGACTGGAGGTGCCTGAGCACCAGGCCCTCGCGACACCTCTAATGAACCAACAGGCCTTGAAAGACCTTCAGATACGTTGATGATGTTGAACGTCGGTGGGGAGCCGTTCATGATAAGACACCATGAAGGACGGTGGTGGAGAAGGTGAGGAAAGAGGTGCAGGTGGTCAAAGTTTAAAATCCTATTTAATTTTTACAATCGTTATTTTTAATGTTCTATATTTATAGTTTTTGGAAATTATTCGATTTTTTTTAATGACAATTAAAGCAGCGTTTGTTTATTTTTGTGTTGCAATTAAAGCTCCGTCCTCTAGGTGGCAGCAGTCATTACGTCCTCCGCGGCCAAAGGAAGAATGAAATCCTGCCGGATGAGATCCTGGCAATAACTGAGGATGAGAGGATACAGTCGACTCAAGGACAATGTTAAAAAGTTGATGTTTGGACATATTTTGGTTTCAAAACAAATGAAACGACCGTCAAGACTCAAGTATTTGGAGTTGGTGAAGAAGAAGATGGAGGAAGGTCAGCAGGGGTCACGGTTCTGTAGAGAACAGCTGTGTCTCAAATCGCATACTTCTCTTAGTGTACTAGAAGTTAGTATACATCAGGATAGTGTACGTACTAACTAGTAACTAATCCTCCACAGATAGTATGTCTCAAATCAAACTCTGCTGCTACACACTAACAGGAAATGATGCGACAGCTTCTTCTTCTACTACTATTTAACCATGATTTCAAACAGCTGTAGGAACACTAGCGACCCCTGCTGGCAGCATGTTTGGTTTGGATCAATAAATATAATATATATATTTATATATATATATATATATGTAACTAAGATGGAGTCGTTTAGGGTAGAAAGTGTCCATCGATCCATACTCAGTTTCGTGGGCGTTTTAGTACAATGTAGTGTGTATGGAGCACTAAATTTCACATACTAAAAATTGAGACGCACTTATGCACTAACAAATACTAAGTTTAAGTACACAAGTATGACCATAGCATCAGTCCGTTGACCATGATGTTGTTTGCGGATGATATAGTGATTTGTTGTGGGGGTAAAGCAGAGCTGGAGGTCCCAACGAAAGACCCTTTTGTATGGTTGAGAGGGAGGAGGACTGGGAAGACCAGGGGTGACATGACTTCAACCATCAGTGATGGACAACGATGAAGGAGGTGAAGAACAAGAGCGTTCAGTGACGAGAAGGATCAGATCGGAGGAGTAGGAGTTTGGAGGACGTAGGTCTGAACGCATGAAGACATGAATGATGTCGATGAAGGTGACGAGGTCTCGTGTATTCTTCACAAGGACATGAAGACATGAATGATGTCGATGAAGGTCCTCAGGAGGTCTCGTGTATTCTTCACAAGGACATGAAGACATGAATGATGTCGATGAAGGTGACGAGGTCTCGTGTATTCTTCACAAGGACATGAAGACATGAATGATGTAGATGAAGGTCCTCAGGAGGTCTCATGTATTCTTCACAAGGACATGAAGACATGAATGATGTCGATGAAGGTGACGAGGTCTTGTGTATTCTTCACAAGGACAAGAAGACATGAATGATGTCGATGAAGGTGACGAGGTCTTGTGTATTCTTCACAAGGACATGAAGACATGAATGATGTCGATGAAGGTGACGAGGTCTCGTGTATTCTTCACAAGGACATGAAGACATGAATGATGTAGATGAAGGTGACGAGGTCTTGTGTATTCTTCACAAGGACATGAAGACATGAATGATGTCGATGAAGGTGACGAGGTCTCGTGTATTCTTCACAAGGACATGAAGACATGAATGATGTCGATGAAGGTGACGAGGTCTCGTGTATTCTTCACAAGGACATGAAGACATGAATGATGTCGATGAAGGTGACAAGGTCTCATGTATTCTTCACAAGGACATGAAGACATGAATGATGTCGATGAAGGTGACGAGGTCTCATGTATTCTTCACAAGGACATGAAGACATGAACGATGTCGATGAAGGTGACGAGGTCTCGTGTATTCTTCACAAGGACATGAAGACATGAACGATGTCGATGAAGGTGACGAGGTCTCGTGTATTCTTCACAAGGACATGAAGACATGAATGATGTCGATGAAGGTGACGAGGTCTCGTGTATTTTTCACAAGGACATGAAGACATGAATGATGTCGATGAAGGTGACGAGGTCACGTGTATTCTTCACAAGGACATGAAGACATGAATGATGTCGATGAAGGTGACGAGGTCTCGTGTATTCTTCACAAGGACATGAAGACATGAATGATGTTGATGAAGGTGACGAGGTCTCGTGTATTCTTCACAAGGACATGAAGACATGAATGATGTCGATGAAGGTGACGAGGTCTCGTGTATTCTTCACAAGGACATGAAGACATGAATGATGTCGATGAAGGTCCTCAGGAGGTCTCGTGTATTCTTCACAAGGACATGAAGACATGAATGATGTCGATGAAGGTCCTCAGGAGGTCTTGTGTATTCTTCACAAGGACATGAAGACATGAATGATGTCGATGAAGGTCCTCAGGAGGTCTCGTGTATTCTTCACAAGGACATGAAGACATGAATGATGTCGATGAAGGTCCTCAGGAGGTCTCGTGTATTCTTCACAAGGACATGAAGACATGAATGATGTCAATGAAGGTCCTCAGGAGGTCTTGTGTATTCTTCACAAGGACATGAAGACATGAATGATGTCGATGAAGGTCCTCAGGAGGTCTCATGTATTCTTCACAAGGACATGAAGACATGAATGATGTCGATGAAGGTGACGAGGTCTCATGTATTCTTCACAAGGACATGAAGACATGAATGATGTTGATGGAGGTGACGAGGTCTTGTGTATTCTTCACAAGGACATGAAGACATGAATGATGTCGATGAAGGTGACGAGGTCTTGTGTATTCTTCACAAGGACATGAAGACATGAATGATGTCGTTGAAGGTGACGAGGTCTCGTGTATTCTTCACAAGGACATGAAGACATGAATGATGTCGATGAAGGTCCTCAGGAGGTCTCGTGTATTCTTCACAAGGACATGAAGACATGAATGATGTCGATGAAGGTGACGAGGTCTCATGTATTCTTCACAAGGACATGAAGACATGAATGATGTCGATGAAGGTGACGAGGTCTCGTGTATTCTTCACAAGGACATGAAGACATGAATGATGTCGATGAAGGTCCTCAGGAGGTCTCGTGTATTCTTCACAAGGACATGAAGACATGAATGATGTCGATGAAGGTCCTCAGGAGGTCTCGTGTATTCTTCACAAGGACATGAAGACATGAATGATGTAGATGAAGGTGACGAGGTCTCGTGTATTCTTCACAAGGACATGAAGACATGAATGATGTAGATGAAGGTGACGAGGTCTCATGTATTCTTCACAAGGACATGAAGACATGAATGATGTAGATGAAGGTGACGAGGTCTCATGTATTCTTCACAAGGACATGAAGACATGAATGATGTCGATGAAGGTGACGAGGTCTCATGTATTCTTCACAAGGACATGAAGACATGAATGATGTCGATGAAGGTGACGAGGTCTCGTGTATTCTTCACAAGGACATGAAGACATGAATGATGTAGATGAAGGTCCTCAAGAGGTCTCATGTATTCTTCACAAGGACATGAAGACATGAATGATGTAGATGAAGGTCCTCAAGAGGTCTCATGTATTCTTCACAAGGACATGAAGACATGAATGATGTAGATGAAGGTGACGAGGTCTCGTGTATTCTTCACAAGGACATGAAGACATGAATGATGTAGATGAAGGTCCTCAGGAGGTCTCATGTATTCTTCACAAGGACATGAAGACATGAATGATGTCGATGAAGGTGACGAGGTCTCGTGTATTCTTCACAAGGACATGAAGACATGAATGATGTCGATGAAGGTGACGAGGTCTCGTGTATTCTTCACAAGGACATGAAGACATGAATGATGTCGATGAAGGTCCTCAGGAGGTCTCATGTATTCTTCACAAGGACATGAAGACATCTCCACACCAGCTCACTGCTCCCTCCACAGGCCGCAGAACAGTGTTTATGTGGCTCGAGACATTTGCAAGTGCTTAAATAACACAGTCAGGCCCGAGAAGTGGAAGAGAAGAGAGAGTAAGTGTGTGGGCTTAGAAAAATAAATATGATGATGGGAGCTGTTGAGCTGAAGCAGGTGTCAGAGCTGCTCATGCTGGGAAGTCTGCAGGGAGATAGTTTACACTCGGCCAGCGGCTGCTGATGTCTGACGGTTCCTCCTGAGTCACACTGACAGGTGTGAGTCACGAGATGTATTTGAGTCCATCCGATCCATGACTACCACTTATCTGGAGAAAACTGAAGAATGACACTGAGGAAGATAAAATAATGTTTGGCAAGTCACAGAAAAGTTGAACCGTTGAATGTGATGATTCTTATCGTCATTACATTCATACGTTAACATCCTTCAGTTTAAAAATCCCGTCAACTGAAAAATACTTTAGTGAAGTATCTCTGGTTCATTTTCAAGAATGAATGAAGGTTGATCGATGGACAGAAGGATCTTCACCCCTGAATACTGTGTCTGTTGTGAAGAACAAACAGCTGACCCTAAACACAAGGGTGTAAAGATGTAAAGGTCCCGGGTATGACTGAGGACGAGAGGATACAGTGAGTCCAGCAGCTTTTAAAGCTGAGGTTTAGACATATTTTGGTTTGAAAACAAATGAAAGCAGTTACGACTTCGTCAAGAGTCATGTGGTCTGTAAATACTACAACACCAGAGTCAAGTACTGGACAATACTACACGTATATACTTGTTACTACACTATCACAACACCAGAGTCAAGTACTGGACAATACTACACATATATACTTGTTACTACACTATCACAACACCAGAGTCAAGTACTGGACAATACTACACATATATACTTGTTACTACACTATCACAACACCAGAGTCAAGTACTGGACAATACTACACATATATACTTGTTACTACACTATCACAACACCAGAGTCAAGTACTGGACAATACTACACATATATACTTGTTACTACACTATCACAACACCAGAGTCAAGTACTGGACAATACTACACATATATACTTGTTACTACACTATCACAACACCAGAGTCAAGTACTGGACAATACTACACATATATACTTGTTACTACACTATCACAACACCAGAGTCAAGTACTGGACAATACTACACCAGAGTTAACACCTTCTTGACAATACACACACTCCTAGTGAATTTCTTTTTAGAGTGAAGCTTGACCATCAGTGAGAGGCTCCAAGTAGAACCAGTAGTAGAACCAGTTAGGATCTTGTCAGGCCTCCTGAAGCCCTAGATCGGCTTGGAAATGTCAACCTGAGCATTCATTTGTGGAGTAACTTTAGTGTTGTTGAACATGTTACTACAAAAAGCTATGGCTAAGTTACATAACTTTTCCAAAACCTATAACAAAACCACCACGATGGATCCATGAGTCAATCCTTCTCTTCATAGCAGCAGCTTTCGCACCTTCTACATCCACTTGTCAAACCTCATTTGAGCATCTTTCGTTAATCTCATGCTTCAATACTTGTCTGGAGTTCCAGGAATCCCAGCCGTGACCTCGGGGGTCAAAGGAGCCAAACTTTGATGCGTTAAAAACCTCGACTTCTTCCCCACATGTGGACGACACGACTGATTTCTTGTTGGCGGCGGCGACCCCTCTACGCTCTCACCTCCTCTCCAACCAGCCGAGCGAAGCCACATGCCTGCAATTATACGCGGGTCTAGTCCGGCCCGGTCAGCCGGGGCAGGAGCGGCCCTCGTCCGTGTCATCTCCTCAGCTTTGATATGTTAATGCCCGGAGAAGGCAGGAATGGAGAGTAAACAAGAGCTTTGATTTTTCTCTCGCTCGCACACATGATAAAGATTAACTCACTCGTGCAGGCATTAGCGACGTCCAAAATTTGTGGAGTTTCAGGAGAAGCGGGAAGTAGCTCATATGCATAATGTACACATGCATTCCGATCACTTATCTAGTGCACGGAGCCCAGGGCAGCGCGTTAGCACGATCTGGCAACACTTTCTCAGCAAGTGTATAATGAGGAAGGACTTTGTTGACGATGCACATTTGTCGTCAGAAACATAGAGGCTACCTGGTGGAGCTGAAGGTCTTGATTCGTCATCTGGATCTGAACCTATCTAACACCAGAGTCAAGTACTGGACAATACTACACATATATACCTGTTACTACACTATCACAACACCAGAGTCAAGTACTGGACAATACTACACATATATACTTGTTACTACACTATCACAACACCAGAGTCAAGTACTGGACAATACTACACATATATACCTGTTACTACACTATCACAACACCAGAGTCAAGTACTGGACAATACTACACATATATACTTGTTACTACACTATCACAATACCAGAGTCAAGTACTGGACAATACTACACATATATACTTGTTACTACACTATCACAACACCAGAGTCAAGTACTGGACAATACTACACATATATACTTGTTACTACACTATCACAACACCAGAGTCAAGTACTGGACAATACTACACATGTATACTTGTTACTTCACTATCACAACACCAGAGTCAAGTACTGGACAATACTACACATATATACTTGTTACTACACTATCACAACACCATAGTCAAGTACTGGACAATAATACACATATATACTTGTTACTACACTATCACAACACCAGAGTCAAGTACTGGACAATACTACACATATATACTTGTTACTTCACTATCACAACACCAGAGTCAAGTACTGGACAATACTACACATATATACTTGTTACTACACTATCACAACACCATAGTCAAGTACTGGACAATAATACACATATATACTTGTTACTACACTATCACAACACCAGAGTCAAGTACTGGACAATACTACACATATATACTTGTTACTACACTATTACAACACCAGAGTCAAGTACTGGACAATACTACACATATATACTTGTTACAACACTATCACAACACCAGAGTCAAGTACTGGACAATACTAAACATATATACTTGTTACTACACTATCACAACACCAGAGTCAAGTACTGGACAATACTACACATATATACTTGTTACTACACTATCACAATACCAGAGTCAAGTACTGGACAATACTACACATATATACTTGTTACTACACTATCACAACACCAGAGTCAAGTACTGGACAATACTACACATGTATACTTGTTACTACACTATCACAACACCAGAGTCAAGTACTGGACAATACTACACATATATACTTGTTACAACACTATCACAACACCAGAGTCAAGTACTGGACAATACTACACATATATACTTGTTACTACACTATCACAACACCAGAGTCAAATACTGGACAATACTACACATATATACTTGTTACTACACTATCACAACACCAGAGTCAAGTACTGGACAATACTACACATGTATACTTGTTACTACACTATCACAACACCAGAGTCAAGTACTGGACAATACTACACATATATACTTGTTACAACACTATCACAACACCAGAGTCAAGTACTGGACAATACTACACATATATACTTGTTACTACACTATCACAACACCAGAGTCAAATACTGGACAATACTACACATATATACTTGTTACTACATTATCACAACACCAGAGTCAAGTACTGGACAATACTACACATATATATCATTGTTACTACACTATCACAACACCAGAGTCAAGTACTGGACAATACTACACATATATATCCTTGTTACTACAGTATCACTATATATCATTATATATTCTATCTTGATTCTTCTTCTATGTTATTGCCAGATGTTGGACAAGTCCACTCCTAGTGGCAAATCAGGTTAAAGTCCTGAGGTATTGTTTAAACTCTTGTTTGTTTGAAACATAAACCTGCAGCCATTCTGCCTTTTTTCTGGGTCAGTTGAAGACCCCCTTCCTGGAGGAGGTCCTCTGAACTCAAACATAGTTTATATAAAAAATAAAACGTCCTCAACTCTTGTCAACAGAAATTCTACCTCTACTTCTTTACTTTTTATTTACTTTCTACGTCTATTTTCCTTCCCAGTCGCTGCAGAGCTGCTGATCTTCTTTTCCGTCGACCTCAAGCATAAACCAGCAGATGTTTGAGAGAAAGACGAGGTAAACAAGCTGACTGGAGGTGTTGGAGCATGAACTGGCTTGTATTAAATATCAAACTAATATTTTCACTCGTCAGATGTTTACACGGCGGGTAAAAGGAGCCAGGAAGTGTTTACTCAGCAGAACTGAAGCGCCCGTGAGGACATGCGAGCTCAGACAGGAGACGGTTGGCAGGGACCGTCTGGGACGTCTGACTTGGATCAAATGTTTTGTGACCAGAGCGAGAGAAGGACCCTCTGGAGCCGAGTGGAGCCTTTGCAGATTGATCAGAATCGGGGGTCGGTATGGATCCAGAGGGGCCAGTCTGCACGGACGCCACAGTCAGGACCGCCAGGCGGCCAGAGTGCTGACAGAGACGCTGGCGGCAGCAGAAGTGAAGCATTGATAACACATCAATTGGAAGAGGGCTCGACCTCCATGGCTCCCCCCGCTGTATATAAACAACCCTGCAGTTGTATAAAACATCCACCGGCACGAGAAAACATCCAGGAATGAAGTGGAGAAGTTAAAGTTTGTGTTGAGTTACATCTGGCAACACTGAAGTCAGAGTCCTAATCCATTTCTTCCTCCTTCACTCTCTGTTATGTTTACCTATGATTTATGATGTAACACACAGGCCAGAGGGTGTGTGTGTGTGTGTGTGCGTGTGTGCGTGTCTGTGACTCTGTGTGTGTGTGTTGTGTGTGTGTACATGTGTTGTGTGCATGCGTGTGTGTGTTGTGTATGTGTGTGTATGTGCGTGTGTGTGTGTTGTATGTGTGTGTGTGCGTGTGTTGTGTGCATGGTGTGTGTGTTGTGTATGCGTGTGTGTGTGTGTGTGTGTGTTGTGTGCATGCGTGTGTGTGTGTTGTGTGCATGCGTGCGTGTGTTGTGTATGTGTGTGTATGTGCGTATGTGTGTGTTGTATGTGTGTGTGTGCGTGTGTTGTGTGCATGGTGTGTGTGTGTGTTGTGTATGCGTGTGTGTGTGTGTGTGTGTTGTGTATGTGTGTGTGTTGTGTGTTGTTTGCATGCGTGTGTTTGTTGTGTGTGTGTGTGTTGTGTGCATGCATGTGTGTGTTGTGTGTGTGTGTTGTGTGCATGCGTGTGTGTTGTGTGCATGCGTGTGTTGTGTGTGCGTCTGTGTGTGTTGTGTGTGCGTCTGTGTGTGTTGTGTGTGCGTGCGTGTGTGTTGTGTGCATGCGTGTGTTGTGTGTGCGTCTGTGTGTGTTGTGTGTGCGTCTGTGTGTTGTGTGTGCGTGCGTGTGTGTTGTGTGTGCAATTGTGTGTGTTGTGTGTGCGTGTCTGTGTGTGTTGTGTGTGCGTGTCTGTGTGTGTTGTGTGTGCGTCTGTGTGTGTTGTGTGTGCGTCTGTGTGTGTTGTGTGTGCCTGTGTGTGTGTGTTGTGCGTGCGTGCGTGTGTGTGTCTCACTCAGGTGATGGTGTGGAAGAAGACAAAGACGGTCAGGAATGAAACGAACCTGCTTGGCTTTGGCTTTCTTCTCAAAGGTGTCCGACAGAGGTTTCTTCTTTGGCTGCAGCGTTGCTTTGGCAAACAGGTCTTCGAACTCTTTGGTGCTAATGTCTGGCTCTGAGAGTGATCCCCACAGTGTGTTGTTGCTGCAGGAGAGACGCATGTTAACATATGTTCAAGTAGGCGTGGAAGAATTTATAAATACACTTAATAATACAATACTTTTTCACAATACTGACTTTCAAATCTTGTTTTATGGTATATATTTCAATAGTGTGAGGTAACAAGAGTGTGAATTTTTGTGTTGCAATTGCAATCATTACTTCCTCCGAAGCTAAGGTAAGGTAAGGTAAGGTAAGGTAAGGTAAAACATTATTGATCCCTCAGGAGGTCTCCTTCGGGAAATTGTTTTTTTCCAATAGCCAGCAATTTTTCATAAACAATAAAAAAAATAAAAAAATAAATAAAATAAGAAGAAGAACATAAAGAGAACAAGATGACACAATCTAAGTCTAAAGATAAAGATAAAGAACAAAGGTCAAAGAAAAACAACAAAGACAAAGATACAAAGACTAACATAGAACATCCAGATACTCTCACTCCACTCCTGCCCCCGAACTCACAATTGTACAATTTAATAGCCCGAGGAATGAATGAGTCCCTGAGTCTATTAGTGTTGCACCTGGTAGGAGCATTCGTGCTTCATCTGCTTCTCTGCTCACTGATGACAGTGTTCAGAGGATGACTGTCATCATCATGATGGACAGTAGTTTGTTCAGTGATCTCCTCTCAGCAACTGTCACCAGTGAGTCCAGCTCCATTCCAACCACAGAGCCAGCCCTCCTGATCAACCTGTTGACCTGTTGACCTCCTCTTGGACACATTTCCACCCCAACACACCACAGCATAGAACACTGGCCACCACAGACTGGTAGAACATGCAGAGGAGCTTCTTGCAGATGTTAAATGATCGAAGCCTCCTCAGAAAGTACTTCTACTCTGAACCTTCTTATATACATGGTGTGTGTTGCAGGACCAGTTTACTGTCCAGACACACACCGAGGTACTTATAGTTGTCCACTATCTCCACCTCGTTGCCTCTGATGGACACTGGACGTGGCTTTGTCCTGGACCTCCCGAAGTCCAAGACCAGCTCCTTGGTCTTTGAGGTGTTCAGCTGCAAGTGGTTCCTCTCACTCCAGTCCACAAAGTCACGTATCAGACTCCTATACTCGTCTTCGCTGTTGTCCCTGATGCATCCAACAATGGCAGTGTCGTCAGCATACTTCTGGACGAGACTCAGCTCTGAGTTGTAGCAGAAGTCTGAAGTGTAGATGGTGAAGAGGAGAGGGGCCAGTACTGTCCCCTGAGGTGCTCCTGTACTGCACACCACAGTGTCAGACTTGATATCCTTCAGCCTGACATACTGTGGTCGATCAGTAAGATAATCCGTGATCCAGCAGATCAGACCAGGGTCCACATGCATCTTAGTCAGTTTGTCCTGCAGCATTGTGGGTTGGATAGTGTTGAAGGCACTAGAAAAGTCCAGGAACAGGATTCTCACTGAACCGCTTCCTTTATCCAAGTGGGAGTAGGTCCGGTGCAGGAGGTGAAGGATGGCATCTTCCACACCAACTGCTGGCTGGTAGGCAAACTGCAGGGGGTCTTGCGCGTGCTGGACTTGTGGCCTGAGATGTTTGAGGCCCAGCCGCTCCAGTGTCTTCATCAGCTGCGAAGTCAGTGCCACCGGTCTGTAATCGTTCAGCACACTCGATCGGATCTTTTTATGGACTGGAACGATACAGGAAGTCTTCCACAGAGTTGGTACTTTCCCCAGCTGTAGACTGAGGTTGAAGACATGCTGGAGCGGCTAAGCTAGTTCAGCAGGTCTTTAGCAGTCGAGCAGACACCTTATCAGGACCAGCAGCCTTCCCTGGACGAATCCTCCGAAGTACATCCTGTACCTGGAGTGAGGTGAAGCTGGGAAGTGGTTATGTGGAGCTGAGGGGGGCACAAGAAGGTGGGGCAGGTCCTGAGGCGGACAGCAGTGAGGGTGAGGTGACCTGCTCAAACCTGTTGAAAAATTTGTTCAGACCATTTGCCTCCTCCACCGTGTCCACTGCAGTCAGAGAGGCCTTGGTCTTGTGTCCAGTGATGGTTTTAACACCATCCCAGACTCTCTTATTTCTTCTCGGCTCAGCTTCTCCTCCAACCTCCTCCTGTAGGTGTCCTTTGCCTCCTTCAAGCATCGCTTCACCTCCTGCTGAGCTGACCTCATGGCGTCCCTGTGCCTGCTCCTGAATGCCACTTTCTTCCTGTTAAGGACATCCTTGACCTCCTTTGTTACCCACGGTTTATTATTAGGGTAACAGCGGACAGTCTTAGTAGGGGCGACAACGTCCAAGCAGAAATTTAAATAGTCCGTTAGACAGTGTGTCTGTCCCTCGATGTCCTCACCATGAGACTTCAGCAGCACATCCCAGTCTGTTGTTTCAAAGCAGTCTCTGATGGCATCACATAGCTAAAGGAAGAATTAGAACCTGCCGATGACTGAGGACGAGAGGATACAGTGAGTCCAGCAGCTTTTAAAGCTGATGTTTGGACATATTTTGGTTTGAAAACAAATGAAAGCAGTTACAACTTCGTCAAGAGTCATGTGGTCTGTAAATACTACAACACCAGAGTCAAGTACTGGACAATACTATACATATATACTTGTTACAACACTATCACAACACCAGAGTCAAGTACTGGACAATACTACACATATATACTTGTTACTACACTATTACAACACCAGAGTCAAGTACTGGACAATACTACACATATATACTTGTTACTACACTATCACAACACCAGAGTCAAGTACTGGACAATACTACACATATATACTTGTTACTACACTATTACAACACCAGAGTCAAGTACTGGACAATACTACACATATATACTTGTTACAACACTATCACAACACCAGAGTCAAGTACTGGACAATACTACACATATATACTTGTTACTACACTATTACAACACCAGAGTCAAGTACTGGACAATACTACACATATATACTTGAAAAATACCAAAAAATATGTTTCCTAGAATTCCAGGGTATTACAGGTTACAAAAGGATCTGTTCAAATGGAGTCTGAACAATAAAACGAACCAAAAGAGTAGAGAAGAAGAAGCAGAAGAAAGCAACAACAAAAATACTCTCAGCTTCACTACCTTCTTTGTCTCCACAACAGCAACAGTTGCTTCATCACACAGTGAATCTGTTGTAGTTGTTAAATGTATCGGGACAGTCCGTTTCTACTAATGACTCTTTCTCTGGACAGCTGCTTACTGTTGACTCAGAGGTTCTGGAAAATATGATTAAAACATATTTTCATCAAAGACAACTTAATAGCTGGTGAATCATGAGCTGATCTTTCACCCACACAGCTCTGCTGACGTGACGACAGCTGGCGAAGGTTCAAATCATCTGAAAACTGAGCCGCGGTTGAACGTGAAGTCGAGGGTTTTCGTCAAAAGTAAAACATGAGGCAAAGAGAGAGAGAGAGAGAGAGAGAGAGAGAGAGAAGAAACCACATCTCCACTAATCCAGCCATGGAAATACAAGGCCGTAATGTCGGGAGCCTGGCACGAGCGACAACCACAGCCACAGTAAATGAGCTGGATAATCAACTCACGGTGACAAAGTATCTCACAAGCTCTGATCAGAGAATCACTGCAGCGACACGACACAGTATCTTACTGCGAATAAAACGGCCAATAAACATATCGATAGTAAGTTCATCTATTGTTTTACTGACCAGTATTTCTCTGGAGCACCACCAGAGAAGAAGAACGAGTTTCAAGACGTCGTATTGGTGGAACTATTTGTATCTTTGGTTTAAACTTAAGGCCTACAAATAAAAAAATAAGTCTCATTTTGAACTGCGTGAACATAAAACCCATGATTGCACACATGTATGTTTTTGACAAGTGGGAGGAAACCAGAGTTTCTATCTGCATTATTGACCACACACTCTGCAAACAATGTACAATTGAGAAACGATGCACATACTTGTTGTCCTGGACCTGTATCCTGGTCCAGTACAGGGGCTTCATCGGACACGCCGGCTCGATGGCGGCCTTACGTGGGGCCATCTCCACCTTCTGTGCGAACCCCCCCATTGGAGGAGGTGGGGGTCCACCTCCTGGTGGAGGAGGAGGCGGAGGAGGACCGGAACCAGGTCGTCCAGGAAGTGGAGGTGGAGGTGGTGGACCGCCACCTGGCAGTGGGGGTGGAGGAGGTGGGGGCGGCGGTCCCCCCATACTGCCTGGCAAAGGTGGAGGAGGTGGTGGTCCTGAGAGTCCAGGTGGAAGAGGGGGAGGAGGTGGTGGTCCTGAGAGTCCAGGTGGAAGAGGGGGAGGAGGAGGTGGTCCTGAGAGTCCAGGTGGAAGAGGTGGAGGAGGTGGTGGAGGTGGTGGAGGTGGCATTCCTTGGAGACCTGGAGGTAAAGGAGGTGGCGGAGGAGGACCTGGGACCTTTTCAGTTTTACCCCCCAGATTGAGCTCTATGGTGTTCAGGTTGAGTTTTTGGGGGGGATTCTGGTTGGGGCTTTGAGATCCACCATCACCAGCAGGACTCTTGATGAAGGTTTCTCTGTCCGTCTGGATACCGACGGTGCGACACGTTTTGGTGGTGGCGTCATCAGACGTGGACACGCCGATGTCTCGGACCCCGGCGCACACCCGGCCCGGGCTGATGCCGCAGTCCCTCTGCAGTTTGGTGATGATGGCCTCCAGGTTGGACACGGCGCCGGCGTGCTCGCCTCGAACTTGGAAGATCTGGAGTTCGAAATCCGACTGTAGGAAACAGTAAAGTCGTCAACGTCTGAGCTTTCATATCTTTAAAAAAAATGTACGTGTTGATGTCACGGAACAGAAAACTATTTTGGGTCAGAGTGACACGTTTCAACAGACTCAGCTAAGAAAGTGTGTTTTCATGGTATCTTGTGGCCAGACTGTGGTCCATGTTTTCCGACGTCAGCAACATTACGGGCTTCAAACTGACAAACCGGCTCTGAGTCGGTATTTCAGCTAAATTGGTCTATAAAGCAAGTTATGGCTGGAAAAAAATATGATGTCGATGGATTCTGTTGACTCCCAGACTAATCCCAGAATCAAATCTTTGGATAATCTGATGTAATTTTCCAACAGAGATTCCGTTAAGACGTGTAGCTTCGTGGCCTTTGTCATCTTCTGTGAAATGATCTTAAAGTGGGATCTCTCTTGTCTCGGAGGTTTTGGTTGCCTCAGGATAATATTTCTTCTTTCCACAGACAACGTGATTCTGTTGGCTTATGATCCGTCTGCCCTCAGACCTGAGAGTGTTTGGGTGGACGGCGGAGAGAGAGACTGAAATCAGGTTATGAATTTGGTTGCTGGTCCGAGTTCTTTATTTGGCTCTACATGGTACGTGTGAAAAAAAGGAATGTTGGAAATTTGGGTTCAGAAAAAAAGAGAGAAACAATCTTTCAATCTTTGAGGTGTGAGGACAAAAAGAAAAAGCATAAAATATTATCAGCGTCGTAGCTTCACTCAAGCAGATATGTGAGTATTACTTGTTCTTCTGCCTCCATCTAGTGGTCAGTGAAGGTACATGGATTGACTGTATCATGAGGAGATTCGCAAAGAATATAATGACAAAATACACATGTTTTGTCTCCAGCTGTTCGTGACTCTTTAGGAAATTGAATTGTATGCACACAGAGTAAAAAGAATAAATACAATATATACAAAGTCAGTGAAAACCAGGGACAAATGTGAAGATAAAGGCAGGTGACAGGGAAGGAAATATATTTACTCACGTGCATTTTGTCCAGGTTTTCTTTGCATTCCCTCTTCAGGGCCAAGATGGCGGCCTGGTGCTCTGAGAAAAATATTGATCATTGAATTGATAAACATGAAACCACTTGATGTTTTTCCTTTTCAAAGGAGGTGGTGAGCAGACACAAGCCACAAATATGTACGTTTGGAAACACAAAAACAACAGTGACCCTGAGCTGGATCATGTTTGAGGCGAGTGGATGATTCAAGGAGTCTCTGTTGTTGATTCTTCAGAGCGATTACAACACGTACAGCCATGGCCTAACAACACAGAGATGCACGACAGAGAAGCAGGTGTGTGTTTGTACCTGAGAGTCTAGAGCACATGTAGGAAATAATTACAGCAAAGGACGCCTCTCAGTAATCAAAGTCATCAGTCCAGTTAAAGGAATGTCGAAGACACGGCCTAAGAAAAGGTCACAGTCTAGACTTGTGTCAGACACCATTGACGAGTCTTAAATACTTCTTGTGAGTTTCTTGGTGATATGACAAGAATACTTGATTTTCATTTACAGATAATGAGAATTTGAACCTGTGGCACCTTCTTGTTGTCCATGATACAAAAACCGTATCTCACAGCATCAGTACAGAACCAGATGTACTGCAGTCTAGTGGTGATAAAATCTACAGGGATCAGAACAGCAGTGTTTTTAAAACCCGGCCATCCAGTCCAGAATGACACGGAGGCATAAAATATTTTTTAAATCACTTTCCTGCTGAATTAAAGTAGATATTTGCTCTTTGGGCTTCAGTGAGCAGCTGAGGGACAAGTATGTTGTCTGTCACACCCAACAACAAGTAAGACAACAACATGACACAGCGTCCCTTTGCCAAAGAACCAGGGAGAGGTGTGACCGTCAACGCCTGACTCGACTCCGCACTCGGGTGAGGTCGACCATGTTGTCTCACCTGCCTCCGTGTACTTCTGCCCAACTTTTTCACCGTCATCTTTGGGTTTTGGTGGCGGCCACACCGCCTGCAGTCGCCTCGGGGTCCGGTCCTCGCTGTCCGTGGGCGACGTGACCTCGGTCTGTGGGACGAGAAGAAACACAACTTTCATACAAAGACCAGTGCAGGACAAGAATATTCCCTGGATGTTACATACGTCCGCCACATTGACCTCTGCACTTTTGACCTCCTTGTTTGGCGATGAAGAAGTTCTCTCAAATATGGCCCTTAAATTCTCCTTATCACTCTTGATCTTGCGTTTGACCGCCTCTAGATCAACATCCTCTACCTTCTCCTTTTTAGTGGTTCTGGGCCCAAATAGGCCTTTGAATGTTTCATAGGCCAACTCGGTGGTTTTCTGAGGTCCCGCTGAAGATTCTGCACTTTTCTCTACTTTTTTCTCATTTTCTTTGAGATCTTCATCTGACTTTTTGACCTCCTTGGAGACTTTAGGTGCGGTGACTTTTTCCCGTGTCATGAGATGACTGAGCTGACCCATGACTGTGCTCCTCGTGTCAGAGGCAGCTTTGGTGTCGGAGAGTTTCCTGGTGTGAGGGAGGGTCTTCTGCTCCGGGAGTTGTTTGGCTTTGTTCACACTTTTCTTGAGGTTGAGCAGCGCCAGCTCTGTGTCCTTCTCGCTCTGCTTGATCTCGGACAGGGTCTCTCTTTCTCCCGGGGCGGCGCCTTTCTTCAACACCCGCAGACCACTGAAGAGCGCCGGCACCTGGAAGGACGGCGGCGAAGACCTGCTGGGGTTCTTGGGCGGGACAGTTTTCTCGGGGGTCTTGAGGGGTGAGTCTTGTGCGGGTTCCTCTGAGCGCAGCAGAGCAGCATTATTGGTGGGTGGTTTTGGCTCGGAGACTGTTTTAGTTCCTTCTTCTCTTTGCTCGACACTCAGTTTAGATGTTGCGTGTGACTGAGGTAAAGTCTGCTCTGATGTAGATTCAGGACTTCCGATGGTCACAGGATCAGGTGAGGAACAATCGATGCCGACGTATTCATCGCTCTCATCCGTCTTCTGGTCCTCTTGTACATCCTCCACCCTGGTCTGATCCTTCTCTGTGATGGAATTGACTCTGGACTCAAGTCTGATCTTACTGTTCCGTCTGTTGGATTTGATTAGAGTCTCCACCAGTATCTTACTGTCTCCAAGTGTGTGATTTTTATAGACCGGCGCTTCACGTTTTCCTCCTTCACTCTGTTCTCCAGACTTGTTTTCATCCGTTTCCTCTTCGGTTTCCGTGTCACTGTGTGTGTCCACCCTGGCGACGAGAACCAGGTCTGGATCTGTCGGACCTTCAGCTTGGGATGGATCCAAACCGCCCTGGATCTCATCTTCTTCCTGTTTAGACTCTTTTTTACCTCCTAAGTCTTGGAAAGATGTCAACACGGGAGAGTGAGCTTCTGAAGAGGCAGGACGCTCTCGGTTGAAGAGACTGCTGAAGACGGAGTAGAGGGATGACGGGGTCTGAGCTCCTTGTCCGTTCATGTTCGTCCTTTCAAATGTAAGGGGTCAGAAAGGTCCTTAATTCCGCGTGTCGTTTCACTGGCAGGAAACAAAAAAGCCTTTGTTGCAAAACCCTCAACACATTTTCTCACCTGTGCTCACGACTGACATGTTTCCTGAACCGACCTCTGCGGTCTATGAGAGGAGGTGCTCAGTCCAGTGAGTGGGAAAATGTTTCCCATGCGCCAGAGTCTCGCTGTTCAATGGCTGGAAACATATCTATAATCTCCCCGGCTGGACAGAGAGCAGAGTCCACCTGCTCATTTCAAGTCTTTTTCTGAACGTAAAAATCCAGTCCTTCAAGTAATAGTTTTTAGCGTTTCCTCCTCTGTCTTCTTACTTTACAGGAAACCCCAGTGAGCTTTTGTGTGGGAAAACATTCCTGCAGGTTGAAAGAGTCAAATGTGTCACACAGGTCTGCCCAGTCTGGCCACGCCTCCTTCAGGTCCTCCCTTCAGGGGGCTGGATCACAACACCGGCTAGGTGTCTTGTTACCTCTCAAGATGGCCGCTCAGGTAAACAGACAGGAGGAGGTCAGGTGAAGTGGAGGTCTACAATGATGCAGCGATGACCAGAACACTATCATGAGCTGTGTATAAATAATAATAAGATGTTTGCCTCAGAAACCATTGATTTATAACTATTAAAAAACCTCTTAAACTCTCATAAAACACCTCAAAATGTGCAATATAAAGGAGAGCGTCAGGGGAGATTATTTGTCAATGCAGAGATGCTGACTAATTCATAATAATAATAAATATGAATATTAATATGAATGTTATTGATCTGATCATTACATATGTCAAGGTGCTTGTTTCTGTTTCTTATCAAAATACACATTAATACATGTCATCCGTCACAAACTGTAGAAGAAGCTGCTCAGTTTCCACTGTGTTGTGCGAGTGAGTTCCGTAACTCTACTGCCACTGGCTGCCCCGTTCAACTTGTTGACTTTTAATGACAGTTGTGTCAATACTTCAACTTCTAAACCATTAAACCGATCAAATGAAAACTTTTTTTACAACATTTTACAGATATTTCAAAAAAGCTACAAACAAAGTCGTTCATTTGAATAATATGGATGCTCTGCATTTTGTAAGAAGTATTTAAAACAATAATAGAAATAAAGTACAATATAAAGTGGTTTAAAAATTGGACCAAACTTTTCTTCTTACTATTAGAACAATGGCGTCTGTAAAGATCCGTGTCATTGTGGTTCAATAAGTTGTTCATAATGTGGAGGTAAACACTTGATCGACAATAACAAACAACAATAAAATGAAAGAGTGATTCAGAGTCTTCGTCTTCTTCTCATTCAACTGAACAAATGCATTAGGACGTGGACTGTTATGTAAGAACTGTGGTATTTAAAGCACACTTGGATGAACACACTTCATAAATCCCTGGAGTCCACAGACTCGATTTATTCGACCGAAAGAACAATTATGTCTCTTTAAAAAAAAAAACACTTCTGAGCGTCAACAGCTGCTTCTTGTATGAAACTAATATCTGGGAGCAAACTAGAAGGTAAACAAAAGATGGGTGTCACTCTATTGTGCTCTTAAAATAGACACCACACACACCCAACCCCATCGGAGGAACAGGGAGAATTAAACTGTTGCTCAACAGTGGCAACTTTAAAACCTTATTATCGGGATTACTGCTTGTGTTGCTGCAGCTACACACACAACACACACTTGACCGCGCTGATGTGGCTTCATGGTTGTTGTGTTTGTGACGTTTAAGTGTGCAACTGTGGATACACACTGGAGGTCGGGTTCGTATGAAAATGTATTAAATTAAATACAACTCACAGCATTAAACTTCGACTTCAAGGTGATGAGCTCAAACATCCACAGACATAACACGACCACACTGAAGTGTGACCATGAACAGTTGAAGTTTCTGGGAATCGTGCCGTGCGTTTGTGTCATTTGACACCAATCCTTAATGAATCAAACATGGATATATAAAGAATCTGTGCTCGAAGTAAATGTCCATGCGCAATAACTTTGGACACATTTGAACCTTGCAGAACATTCCTCAAGAATCCTGCTGACCAAACGGGATTACGGTACTATGCTAAGAGGTATTGTGTCCACTTTTAATGTTTCACAATTTCTCTTGATTAGTTTTACTCTTTAAATCCTGTTTGCCTCGTTTGTTTGATAGTTGATAGATGCGGTTGTAGGACCTCGTTCTTGGAGGTTTGTGATTGACGTTTTTTTTTTCTGTTAGCAGTTGAGTTACTCCTTTCTTTGGGGACTTTTTTGTTGACTTTATTCGGATTTACATGGTTAACGTGGGATTCCGAAGGACGAGTCGCCATCGTATAGACGTTTTTTTGATCTGTTACTTTTTGTTGTTGAGCACTGCCTTGTTATCGTCATTATGGACATTTGTGTCTCCCTTTTTATTTAAAGTAAATCAATAAAATATCTATTTAAATATTTTGGAAATAAATGAACCACGACTTTTGATGGTCATTTCCAAAGGAGAAGTTATGTCTTGAGTCGTGAACTACAGCAGACCATACCAATGACCTCAGCCAGGTCTGGCAGACGTGACGGTCCAAAGATTAAAACTGTAATCCACTTCAAGGAATTTGAGATCAGGTGGTTTGAAGCTCGAGCAGAGAGAGAACGCTTTGTTTCGCTCGACCGATCAGAAGAAACCTTCTCACCATGCACTCCAGCTTGGGACAGTAGGGAGTGTCGCCGATGATGTCGTCCTCCGGGGGGGTGATGCGCAGGAAGTCAAGGTGCTCGGGGCGAGGACCGCACTGGAGGGTCTCCGGTGGGTCGTCACTGTCCAGCATCCAGATGTCGTCCTGGCGCATCAGGGAGTCTTCTAGACAGCACAGGGAGTCACCATGTCATTTCTCATGTTTGAATGTTTCATGTGCATTTATAATTAAAATCAGGTCAAACATGTACGTATATAATGTATATGAATATTATACAGTGGAGCTTATATGCATTAATAAGCTTCGGCGTTTTAGACTTTTCCTAGAGCAAGTCACGTGTCTTCATCTCTCCTTCTTTGATGATTCTCATTACTACGATGTTGTCCTTCTCTCTGTCTCTCTTCTCCACATCTGTCCTGCCTAACTTTGTCTTTAAACTTCTTCCTCTGATGCTCATTTTATCAGAAACTTTTGGACTAAATCTTTACTCGAATCGTCCAAAACAAATACATTGTCTTGATATTAAAAGTTCAAAGCTCTTCTTACGAAGTGAGATCTTTAAAAGTTGAAGCAGAAGAACAGATCTGTGATGTTGTGTGACAGCTGAACAAAACAGCGACGAGGCCTGAGAGGGATCTGGTGAAGACATCAGAGTCTTTGAGTGTCAAGACAGCTCTTGTTCGCCCGCAGGCTTCACCTCAGTCGAGCACTTTTAGCTGCATCCACACCCGTCACGTTCCTCAGACAATCATATCTGATATTGAACTAAACCATTTGTTCACCTTAAACACTTGTAACTAGTTTGATACCAGAGCACACGTGTCAACAGAACTCAGGATAAAGAAAGACTGCCCTCTTGTGACCAGTGAACTACTGAAATAAAAATGACTGAATCATTTGCTGCAGTGAACACGGGAAGCGCTCCTTTAAGTGCTCCAGCAGACTTGTCATTGCGAGTTACATCTCAAATAAATGCTATGTACAGGCCTGCAGCAAGTGCTGACATCAGCACTTTTACCTCTACATGATAATTCAGCCATTGTTTGGCAGCGGGAGATGTTTTCTAATGATCATTTTCAGACTTCTTTCATTTAACGTCTTTGTTTGTATGTAAGCAAGTAAGTAAATTATATTTGTAGAGCACTTTTCCAGACCAGGGTCACAAATCGCTTAAACAATCAAAAAAATACTCAATAAAATATATAATTTAAAAGTCAAGATAACATTGAGAACAACACAGGACTTCTAGAAATCAAGTAATAGCCTGCACGAATAAAAATGTCTTGAGATGTTTCTTGAAGGAGTCAGTAGATCATCAAACACAGAGATGTTTCTTGAAGGAGTCAGTAGATCATCAAACACACATGTTTCTTGAAGGAGTCAGTAGATCATCAAACACAGATGTTTCTTGAAGGAGTCAGTAGATCATCAAACACAGATGTTTCTTGAAGGAGTCAGTAGATCATCAAACACAGATGTTTCTTGAAGGAGTCAGTAGATCATCAAACACAGATGTTTCTTGAAGGAGTCAATAGATCATCAAACACAGAGATGGTTCTTGAAGGAGTCAGTAGATCATCAAACACAGATGTTTCTTGAAGGAGTCAGTAGATCATCAAACACAGATGTTTCTTGAAGGAGTCAGTAGATCATCAAACACAGATGTTTCTTGAAGGAGTCAGTAGATCATCAAAAACAGATGTTTCTTGAAGGAGTCAGTAGATCATCAAACACAGATGTTTCTTGAAGGAGTCAGTAGATCATCAAACACAGATGTTTCTTGAAGGAGTCAGTAGATCATCAAACACAGATGTTTCTTGAAGGAGTCAGTAGATCATCAAACACAGATGTTTCTTGAAGGAGTCAGTAGATCATCAAACACAGATGTTTCTTGAAGGAGTCAGTAGATCATCAAACACACATGTTTCTTGAAGGAGTCAGTAGATCATCAAACACAGATGTTTCTTGAAGGAGTCAGTAGATCATCAAACACAGAGATGGTTCCAAAGCTTAGGAGCAACAGTCTGGAAGGATTTCTCTCCTCTGGTCCTGAAGTTCAGGAACCATCAGTAGATTCTGATCCACAGACCTCAGAGCCCGAGCTGGGGTGTAAGTCTGGATCAGATCACTGATGGAAGGTCTGACCATGAATAGATCTGAAAGTAAGAACCAGAATTTTGAAATGATCCTGAAAGAAACTGGCAGCCAGTGAAGAGATTTAAGGAACAGAGAAATGTGAGTTCTTCTACTAGAGCGGCTCAGAAATTCTGGCTGAGGGTTCTGTATTAACTACAAACGTTTCCACTTATATTTAAACTTCTGTGGTTCAAACCGCAATAATGCTTGATGCACCTTAGTCCCTTTAGATGACATGGAATCTTGGAAGACTTGTTGTCCGTCTAATTGATTCTGAGGAGGACTGGGACCAGGGTCCAGGGTGTCCCCCGCCTAACCCCCCAAGATGCTTTGATACAAGGCTTGTTATGAGGCAAAGGTTTACAAAAACGAAGCATTTCCTTAAGGACAAGTATCCATTTGACTGACAACCATGTTTCTGATATAAGGGTCTGTTTGTGTTTTTACTGTCATGATATTTAAACTGTACCTCTCATGATGAATCCGCACCTCACGTACAGACGCTCCAGTCTCTGAGAAATAAAACTCAACATGTCGTGGATTCCACTGGAGGGATGAAGAACTGAGGAGATTCTAAAGTGACGAAGCATTTTTCATGCTTTTTTTTGTTTAATGATCTGTCGGAATATCATTATAAAGCAAATCAAGAACAAAGGAAAACACAAACATTACAGTCATTTTTTTTTTTTTTTTTTATCGCCATGGCAACTAATAAGTAAATCCCAAATTTAAATCCACTCAAAACTTTTGTTTTATATGTTCAGTAGTTTCACAATAATACGCCTGGTGACACTTCTGTTGCATCGTGGGCGACCAAAGTTTACTGTATCCGTTGAAAAACCATGTTTTGTCAGAGTAACAAAAACATGTCACTACTAGTTGATGTAGTTTGTCATATACTGCTTCTAAAAATGACACATCGTTGTCGAGAGAGACTCAAACGAACACTTTAACACATCAAAACACTTTATTCGAGTTCATTCATGCAATGGTTCAGTTTTATAAAGCAGCATTATTTGTGTTATTATCATGGACTTCACAGGTCATGTGACCATCCTGTATATTTCATAAATATCTAAAGATCAACATGATTCTGTATCTCATATTACTGATATATAATTCTATTTATAAAACGAGGGATCAGCTTTCACACTTTGACATGATCAGTGAGTGAGAAACACACACGGCGTCAGCAGGATTCATCGCTGACGTCCTACAGGCGAGTAAACCTCTGATGTAATGACCAGATGCTGCACACAATACACACACATGTGAAATAACGGCAACTCTAGGGGAAGCGTTAGATAATCGAACAACAGCATCATGAGTCTGGGTCTAAATTGACGGATCCAGTTATTACAGTTTAATCTCACAGCATGAACCTCCAGAGTGTGTGACCCCCTAATACGGTCTGGATCAACCCAAAACATGTCAACTCAGACAACACACTCAAGAGTACACACATTTGTAATCAGTGTGAGGAGGTCAACACTTAATATCTGAGGCTATATTTACGCGGCCCTCGTAATGTCAAAGTATGATCATGTATAAATGGTTTTAATGCATTAAAAAAATAATATTTTGTATTTATTATTCATTTACATTTTCACATAACACTTCCTTCCTTTTTGTGTGTAATTTATTGCGTATATATTAATCGTTAAAAACATTTTTTTTAAGTTAATTGAATAAATTATTTGAAAAAAAAAATCTATACAAGAATAAAATTGCAATTTATTTAGCTTAATAAATGTCACGGCCTAATGACGCATGTCCTTCCTTTCTAAGGGATTTTTTCATCTTTCTTTTTGCTTGACGGCCCCTAACAACATTCACAGAATTTAATGTGGCCCTTAAAGAACAGTCGACTCCAACCGATTTTAAAGCTGATGTTTGGACATATTTTGTTTGATTCAAAACAAATGAAAGGAGCCACGAAAAGAGAGTCAAGTACCCGACAATACGACACATATTGTATATCCTACAGTTTCACAATATATTACAACATATCGTTGGTCCTGTATCTTGATACATATAGTTTTACCCGATTCTTCACAATATACATTTCAAATTCTAATAGACTCTTCTGGTTCCATCCCAGTGATGTAAAACTCCCAAAAGTAAACATGTATTTAAGAGTGTCATCGAGGATTATCGTATCCAGGCCAGTGACAATGAAATATATATATCTCCTCATCTTTTGAATAAGTGGGCCATGTGTCATGCTGAGAGCATCTGGCGGCGGCTTTTATCACTTTCAAACAGAAAGGATGTTGCATTGTGCATGAACCAGTGAGAAGCATCCATGTGGAAGGTGGTTTGTAAACCAGCGAGTTAGCAAGAGAATATGTAAGAAAGTAATACTGCACTCTGAAGGACGTGGTCTTACACAGTCATGGTTTCTGAGTTTGAGATCATTTCGCTTTTTCAATCTCACTTAGTAGTGTGTTGTGGCTAGAATGTGTTGATAAGATACGTATCATACAATACAATGATATGATATATAGTGATATATACAGTATATAGTGACACACTAGTAACAAGGATATATGTGAGTAGTATTGTCCAGTACTTGACTCTGGTGATGTGATAGTGTAGTAACAAGAATATATGTGAGTAGTATTGTCCAGTACTTGACTCTGGTGTTGTGATAGTGTAGTAACAAGTATATATGTGTAGTATTGTCCAGTACTTGACTCTGGTGTTGTGATAGTGTAGTAACAAGTATACATGTGTAGTATTGTCCAGCACTTGACTCTGGTGATGTGATAGTGTAGTAACAAGTATATATGTGTAGTATTGTCCAGTACTTGACTCTGGTGATGTGATAGTGTAGTAACAAGTTTATATGTGTAGTATTGTCCAGTACTTGACTCTGGTGTTGTGATAGTGTAGTAACAAGTATATATGTGTAGTATTGTCCAGTACTTGACTCTGGTGTTGTGATAGTGTAGTAACAAGAATATATGTGTAGTATTGTCCAGTACTTGACTCTGGTGATGTGATAGTGTAGTAACAAGAATATATGTTTAGTATTGTCCAGTACTTGACTCTGGTGATGTGATAGTGTAGTAACAAGAATATATGTGTAGTATTGTCCAGTACTTGACTCTGGTGATGTGATAGTGTAGTAACAAGAATATATGTGTAGTATTGTCCAGTACTTGACTCTGGTGATGTGATAGTGTAGTAACAAGGATATATGTGTAGTATTGTCCAGTACTTGACTCTGGTGATGTGATAGTGTAGTAACAAGAATATATGTGTAGTATTGTCCAGTACTTGACTCTGGTGATGTGATAGTGTAGTAATAAGTATATATGTGTAGTATTGTCCAGTACTTGACTCTGGTGTTGTGATAGTGTAGTAACAAGAATATATGTGTAGTATTGTCCAGTACTTGACTCTGGTGTTGTGATAGTGTAGTAACAAGTCTATATGTGTAGTATTGTCCAGTACTTGACTCTGGTGTTGTGATAGTGTAGTAACAAGTCTATATGTGTAGTATTGTCCAGTACTTGACTCTGGTGTTGCGATAGTGTAGTAACAAGGTTATATGTGTAGTATTGTCCAGTACTTGGCTCTGGTGTTGTGATAGTGTAGTAACAAGTATATATGTGTAGTATTGTCCAGTACTTGACTCTGGTGTTGTGATAGTGTAGTAACAAGTCTATATGTGTAGTATTGTCCAGTACTTGACTCTGGTGATGTGATAGTGTAGTAACAAGGATATATGTGTAGTATTGTCCAGTACTTGACTCTGGTGATGTGATAGTGTAGTAACAAGAATATATGTGTAGTATTGTCCAGTACTTGACTCTGGTGATGTGATAGTGTAGTAACAAGGATATATGTGAGTAGTATTGTCCAGTACTTGACTCTGGTGTTGTGATAGTGTAGTAACAAGGATATATGTGAGTAGTATTGTCCAGTACTTGACTCTGGTGTTGTGATAGTGTAGTAACAAGGATATATGTGAGTAGTATTGTCCAGTACTTGACTCTGGTGTTGTGATAGTGTAGTAACACATATATATGTGTATTTTTATACTGCTATACTGCTTATACTTAAAGTAAAATAATACAATCTGAATTAGAACTTTATCTTAAACGCAGGCTTATCCAGAATAGAAAACAGGTTGTGGGCTCGAACAGACTGGATATTAATGTCAGAAGTTCTCATCATACCAACAGAGCCAGACATTGTTGTCATTGTTTTGAATAACCTGATTAGGCAACGTGCCTGTACGTCTCCTCATAAATAAGAGACCAGTGAAGAACACTGTGCCGCTGTCTATGGAAATAAAGATGTCACAGTGAATCTGGGGATTAAGACACATTTTTGTCCTCAAGCTCAGTGACACTGTTTGTCTAGATGATGGTCGTCCAGCCTTGGACTGAAATGATCATTTACCCACAAAACTTCGACCTGAGGAAAGAAAACCATAAATAAAAATTGATTCATCAACAAAAGCTTTTGCGGTTTTTTCCCCACAGTTGCTAATTAGTGCCGAGCTTCAGTGAGACAACAGAGATTAAAGAGTGTTGTTATAGACGATCACAGATGAGACGATCGCACACGTACAAATGGATCCTTTGAAGAGCTTTTAACGCTGTTTGAACGTAAAATACATTAGATTAACAGGGAGAGGAACTGAACTGTTGAGAGAGCTGTATTTATACCATATTAACACTACTTGAAATAATGATTTCTTCTGTGAATTTTAATTGTTCCTTTATAATTCTTGTAATTCATTTTCCCTGGAAAGTATTTTGAAATCAAACATAGCTGTTAGCTTGGCTAGTTAGCAGGTTAGCTTAGCGTGTGATGCGAGCTCTGAACCATTGAATCTCCATTAACAACAATATAATTCCTTTGAGTGTTCGTTCTCCATCCTGGTGCAATGTGGGTCAAAACATTAGGAAAAACACTTTTTTACTCCCTAGATTTTAGTTTGAAATCCTGTTTTTTAAACCTGGTGATGTCATTTCCTGAGGATGTGAGTTCTAGGGGGTCAACAGACCCCTCAAGGTTTAAGTCGGTGATGCTTCATTTAACACGTGGTCACTCGCTCAGAGGCGAACATGGTCTTTTGTTCGAGGGTAATTTTCACAGGGAGTTAAGTTTTCATCAAACTGTTCCTGGCCTTGGCTTCCTAGTTTTCAACTCTGTTGGGAAGCTTTTAATTTGTGGTTACAGGACCAGTTTTATGCCAAGAAAAAAGATTAACCAAACCGGATTTCCACAAAAAGAACTTTAAGAAGTTCCCACAAGAACGAAACAAGACGTATCAACGAAGTGTCAGGATGAACTGACCTGTCGTCGTTGACGTGTTGGATGAATTCCACCTGGAGTTGCTCGGCCTTCTGCTCAGGTTTAACTCCAGACGCGTCAACGTCCGTTTGTTGCCGTTTCTGTCCATGACCTCGGAGAATATTTTGGATTCGTCGGTGTTGCTGGAGCTGTCCTGGTCGCTGTCTTTGTCTGAGATCAGCAGGATTCTGTGGTTGAGCTGAGGGCTGGCGTGCTTGGACGACAGCGGGGTCAGGACCGGGGACATGCTCTGAAGACAGTTTGAGGACGGGAACGATGTGTTGAAGACGGAGGCCAGAGATGGTGAAGACGGGCTCTTTTTCTGGGGTCTTCCGGAGGGGCTGGGTTCACTTGTGTGGGACAGAGGTAACCAGAGTCCGTTGGTGTTCTTGAAGTGTCTCTTGTCTCCATGAAAGCCATTCTGGTGATCTCTACTCTGTCTCCTGACACTCTGCGTTCTCACATCCGCATCCTGGACTCTGGCTACCACCCGCACCCCCGCATCCCTCGGGTTGATTTGATTAAACGGCTGCTGAGTCGACGTGTTCGCCTGATTCTCGACTACGGAGTCTGAGCTTTTTATTGGACGAAGATTACTGCCGCTTTCTCTCCTGGAAGAACCTTGGAACAGACTACAAGAAGATGACTCAAATCCAAGTTCACCATCGATGTCAGAGAAGTTGTTGCAGAAATCCATGTCAGGTTCAAAAGTGCGGTTGTCGTCCATGAAGTTCCATTCTTCACGGCCGATCTGGATCTCGTCCATGGGAAGAACGGCCTTCAAGGATTTATCCCCGTTATGTTCTAAAGTTAAACTCGATTTCTTTTTCCTTGGACTCTGAGGGAGCTCTTCTCTACCGTCAAGCTTCTGGGTACCTGACTTCTTCCTGCTGCTTACTGCTCTCTGTGTCTCCACAGTCGAGCTGTTGTCCTGCTTTCCCTCAGAGCTGTCAGTCAACCCTTGCATTTTCCCATCTTGGTTTCCCATCTTGACTTTGTAGGCACAATCCTGGCACAGCGATAAGATGTCAGCCAGCAGCTGATGGTTCTCCGCCGCCAGCCAGCACAGCTCTGCCACGACTTCCCTGCTCGCCTGTCCGGAGTCCAGGAGTTTGCTCGAGGAGATGGAAGACTGGTCCCTTTGTCCGGACACGGCATGATCCTCTTTTCCCAAGTCATGGTCATCGCTGGCCGGTTCTGAATGAGGGGCGCGGCTCTTGTACTTAAAGCTCCGGACCGGCCTCTTGGGGAAGTACGGACTGATGGAGGTTAACTCCTTAATGGGTTCATAGAGAAGTAGAACTGTGTGTCTTCCCTCCATGACGAGTGTAATGGTGTTTACAGAACGACGGTGAAGTCAGTCCAACAGTCCAGGAGGACGGACTTCCTGGGTTCTCATCGCATGGATGGTCCCGGTGCTGTCACAAACACAAGAGCAGTTCTTTGAGTATAACTTCGATGACATAACGTTTTATGACTTCAAATACTTGTTCTTACGTCCCTTTTAAATGTGTCATTTTGGTCTATATTGGTTATAATCTGAGTGTGTGTTTGTGCGTGCGTGTGTGTGAACATGGACCACAGAAAAGAAAATGTAACCTTTTTAATATCTTTTTTTTTGTGTGTATACTGGGAACAACAAACAAGTTTAAAATAAATGTTTTTTCTGAACTAGTTCTCATTTCAGAGTCAATACAACAGGGGCGTTACAGACGAACAGTATGGAGGTATTCAGATATTTTGGGGGTGTTTATGGACGAAGAAAAGTGACCCCCAGTCAGAACCGTCATATGAACATACATTTCTACTTGAAACTCCAAAAAGACAGATTACTCAGAAAATTCTCAGAACCATTAGTCGACGTGAGGGTGAGAAGAAAATGAGTGAAATATGAGTTTTGGTAGAACATAACTATAAATGAACAGTTTGTGTTATTTAGATGCTGTTCATGGAAATAAAGGTTAATAAAGGCTCATAATCAGTGAGTTGATAGATTTCAGCAATTTAAACCAAATGATGTTGGACATCAAAAAACCGAGAGACATTAGGTTCAGAACTTTTAAGAAAAGGTTGATCAAAGAAGAAGACCTGATGTAGAGATGTGTGTATTTGTATTCATAAGAATCCCTTTTATGTGATACATTTATCTGTGAGTCAGCCAGACAGCTTTTAAATTGTTAGATTCGCAAACACTCATTTTTGTCCCACCAGCCGAGTTTACATAAATGTTTAGAGACTTCAAACGCTAATTTCAAGTAAGAATACAATACCATAGTACCTTATGTTTCCATTAGTGTATATTTAAACAACATGTGTTTGTTCAATTCATTTTCAATGATACCAACCTTTAAAAATGGGGTAAATATTGAGTTATGACAATTTGAAAGATGCATTTAACAAAAAGTTAAAACCTAAAATATTAAACCTATATTGACTTAGTGTTAAGAATTGAACATGTATTACCATTTTAATAATCAATAACTTTCTTTCTTAATATGTATCACATTACTTCAATTACTTTGTACTGTTTGTACAAATTTTCCAGGTCTGGAAAAGCGCTATATAAATAAAAATTACTTACTTACAAATGATACTTATATCAGTGGACATTTCTTAACAAGACTAATACTGTCATATATATCAACTCATTTTTTAAATGTTACACAAATACCTTCATGATGTTTCTTGCTCTGTTGTTAGCATAAATGCTAATTACCAAGTATAGGTTGAAGTATTTGTTGTATTTGCAACACAGAAGTTAGTTCAAATAAAAACTAAATAAATGGAATAAATAGTAGAAACAGTATTTTGGTTTTCGACAGACCTAAAGCCACAGAACAATAAATAAATAATAAGTAGTTGTTAGCATGAAACATGACCGCGGCAGTAAGTTGGCGCTCAATGTGGTCACGTGACCACTACCGCAATATCACATGAATATTAGAAGTATTTATCCATGTCATACTAATACTATTTATAATGTTTTTATACAACTGCTTGTACATACATGTTGTGATGACACGAGCTCAAACTGTCCCAAACATTCTTATGACGATTTAAACATCTGACAATTGTTTACATCATAATCCTGTCAATCACCGGCCATGACAACAACAAGAGGTGATAATATTATAATAATATCATAATATCACGAATGTTTGCTTCGTTTTTAAACACATTAAACACAAACTTGCGGCGGATGTTCAGAGTCAATATATTCTGCATCATTTCTACGTCATATTTGATGACAACTTACGCGTTTTCCGGCCCAGATCAAGGCTGTAGGTGATGCTAGAAGCTTGAGTTCAGGATTAAATAAAGATAGTTTTAATAAAAAGCATCACAGATTCTTACCTGATCCACTGGATCCGCAGATCTTTCTCCACATCTCTGTCCTGCAGCTTCACCGCGGCCACGGGGCGGGGCTTGTTGACTGACGGGAGCGTTCACCAGTGACGACGTCTGTCGAGGCGCCGTCCGGCGTTGTGATTGGCCGAGAGACGAAAGAGCCCGCCTCCTGCTCCAGCCTGAGACGGGGCAGCTTTGCAGGTACTAGACCACGTGACGCTGAAGTGATGCGGGAGGAGATGTACTCGAGTACATGTACACGAGTTATCTCCTCGAGTCATCTCCTCGAGTCATGTACACGAGTCATCTCCTCGAGTACATGTACACGAGTCATCTCCTCAAGTCATGTACACGAGTCATGTACTCGAGTCATCTCCTCGAGTCATGTACACGAGTCATGTACTCGAGTCATGTACTCGAGTCATCTCCTCGAGTCATGTACACGAGTCATGTACTCGAGTCATGTACTCGAGTCATCTCCTCGAGTCATGTACACGAGTCATGTACTCGAGTCATGTACACGAGTCATGTACTCGAGTCATGTACTCGAGTCATCTCCTCAAGTCATGTACACGAGTCATGTACTCGAGTCATGTACTCGAGTCATCTCCTCGAGTCATGTACACGAGTCATGTACTCGAGTCATGTACACGAGTCATGTACTCGAGTCATGTACTCGAGTCATCTCCTCGAGTCATGTACACGAGTCATGTACTCGAGTCATGTACACGAGTCATGTACTCGAGTCATCTCCTCGAGTCATCTCCTCGAGTCATGTACACGAGTCATGTACTCGAGTCATGTACACGAGTCATGTACTCGAGTCATGTACACGAGTCATGTACTCGAGTCATGTACACGAGTCATGTACTCGAGTCATGTACACGAGTCATGTACTCGAGTCATGTACTCGAGTCATGTACACGAGTCATGTACTCGAGTCATGTACACGAGTCATGTACTCGAGTCATGTACACGAGTCATGTACTCGAGTCATGTACACGAGTCATGTACTCGAGTCATGTACTCGAGTCATGTACTCGAGTCATGTACACGAGTCATGTACTCGAGTCATGTACACGAGTCATGTACTCGAGTCATGTACTCGAGTCATGTACACGAGTCATGTACTCGAGTCATGTACTCGAGTCATGTACACGAGTCATGTACTCGAGTCATGTACACGAGTCATGTACTCGAGTCATGTACACGAGTCATGTACTCGAGTCATGTACACGAGTCATGTACACGAGTCATGTACTCGAGTCATGTACACGAGTCATGTACTCGAGTCATGTACACGAGTCATGTACTCGAGTCATGTACTCGAGTCATGTACACGAGTCATGTACTCGAGTCATGTACTCGAGTCATGTACACGAGTCATGTACTCGAGTCATGTACACGAGTCATGTACTCGAGTCATGTACACGAGTCATGTACATGAGTCATGTACTCGAGTCATGTACACGAGTCATGTACTCGAGTCATGTACACAAGTCATGTACTCGAGTCATGTACTCGAGTCATGTACACGAGTCATGTACTCGAGTCATGTACTCGAGTCATGTACTCGAGTCATGTACACGAGTCATGTACTCGAGTCATGTACTCGAGTCATGTACTCGAGTCATGTACACGAGTCATGTACTCGAGTCATGTACACGAGTCATGTACTCGAGTCATGTACTCGAGTCATGTACTCGAGTCATGTACACGAGTCATGTACTCGAGTCATGTACACGAGTCATGTACTCGAGTCATGTACTCGAGTCATGTACACGAGTCATGTACTCGAGTCATGTACACGAGTCATGTACTCGAGTCATGTACACGAGTCATGTACTCGAGTCATGTACACGAGTCATGTACACGAGTCATGTACTCGAGTCATGTACACGAGTCATGTACTCGAGTCATGTACACGAGTCATGTACTCGAGTCATGTACTCGAGTCATGTACACGAGTCATCTCCTCGAGTCATGTACTCGAGTCATGTACACGAGTCATGTACTCGAGTCATGTACACGAGTCATGTACACGAGTCATGTACTCGAGTCATGTACACGAGTCATGTACACGAGTCATGTACTCGAGTCATGTACACGAGTCATGCTCGAGTCATGTACACGAGTCATGTACTCGAGTCATGTACACGAGTCATTTACTCGAGTCATCTCCTCGAGTCATGTTCTCGAGTCATGTACACGAGTCATGTACTCGAGTCATGTACTCGAGTCATGTACTCGAGTCATGTACTCGAGTCATGTACTCGAGTCATGTACTCGAGTCATGTACTCGAGTCATGTACACGAGTCATGTACTCGAGTCATGTACACGAGTCATGTACTCGAGTCATGTACTCGAGTCATGTACACGAGTCATGTACTCGAGTCATGTACACGAGTCATGTACTCGAGTCATGTACACGAGTCATTTACTCGAGTCATCTCCTCGAGTCATGTTCTCGAGTCATGTACACGAGTCATGTACTCGAGTCATGTACTCGAGTCATGTACTCGAGTCATGTACTCGAGTCATGTACTCGAGTCATGTACTCGAGTCATCTCCTCGAGTCATCTCCTCGAGTCATCTCCTCGAGTCATGTTCTCGAGTCATGTACTCGAGTCATGTACTCGAGTCATGTACTCGAGTCATGTACACGAGTCATTTACTCGAGTCATCTCCTCGAGTCATGTTCTCGAGTCATGTACACGAGTCATGTACTCGAGTCATGTACTCGAGTCATGTACTCGAGTCATGTACTCAAGTCATCTCCTCGAGTCATCTCCTCGAGTCATCTCCTCGAGTCATGTTCTCGAGTCATGTACTCGAGTCATGTACTCGAGTCATGTACTCGAGTCATGTACACGAGTCATCTCCTCGAGTCATCTCCTCGAGTCATGTTCTCGAGTCATGTACTCGAGTCATGTACTCGAGTCATGTACTCGAGTCATGTACACGAGTCATCTCCTCGAGTCATGTACTCGAGTCATGTACACGAGTCATGTACTCGAGTCATGTACTCGAGTCATGTACTCGAGTCATGTACTCGAGTCATGTACACAAGTCATGTACTCGAGTCATGTACTCGAGTCATGTACTCGAGTCATGTACTCGAGTCATGTACTCGAGTCATGTACTCGAGTCATGTACAAGAGTCATGTACAAGAGTCATGTACAAGAGTCATGTACTCGAGTACATGACTTTTGCAGCTTCACGTTAAAGAAACACTCACAACTCAAGTCGACATATTGAGTGTTTGATGACAGGTCGTCGGTCAAACTGATCACGTGGTACGCGTCCACCAATATGCAAGTACTTCAATGTCAGGCATAGAAACTATATATACACAGGAAACTACTACGTAGAGTGTATTTGTTGCTTTATTTTGGAGGTTTCTTTTACGCCTTTTAAACTTACTTAAACGAAAATTTGAATTCCCTATTTTGACACTTTAGGCATTTTTGGAACAAAATTGTGTTTGTTAAAAATGTATTTATTCATTCATTCAAGCATTTGCAAACAATATATCTCATCAATGGTAACCCTAACCCTAATCCTAACCCTAACCCTAACCCTAACCCTAATCCTAATCCTAATCCTAACCCTAACCCTAACCCTAACCCTAACCCTAACCCTAACCCTAACCCTAACCCTTACCCTAACCCTAATCCTAACCCTAACCCTAACCCTAACCCTAACCCTAATCCTAACCCTAACCCTAACCCTAACCCTAACCCTAATCCTAACCCTAACCCTAACCCTAACCCTAATCCTAATCCTAATCCTAACCCTAACCCTAACCCTAACCCTAACCCTAACCCTTACCCTAACCCTAATCCTAACCCTAACCCTAACCCTAACCCTAACCCTAACCCTAACCCTAACCCTAACCCTAACCCTTACCCTAACCCTAATCCTAACCCTAACCCTAACCCTAACCCTAACCCTAACCCTAACCCTAACCCTAACCCTAACCCTTACCCTAACCCTAATCCTAACCCTAACCCTAACCCTAACCCTAATCCTAATCCTAATCCTAACCCTAACCCTAACCCTAACCCTAAGCCTAACCCTTACCCTAACCCTAATCCTAACCCTAACCCTAACCCTAACCCTAACCCTAACCCTAACCCTAACCCTAATCCTAACCCTAACCCTAACCCTAACCCTAATCCTAATCCTAATCCTAACCCTAACCCTAACCCTAACCCTAACCCTAACCCTAACCCTTACCCTAACCCTAATCCTAACCCTAACCCTAACCCTAACCCTAACCCTAATCCTAACCCTAACCCTAACCCTAACCCTAACCCTAACCATTATGTACTTTATCTTTAGACTTAGATTGTATCATCTTGTTCTTTCTCTTCATTTCTCTTTGTTCTTGTTCTTATTTTATTTTTGATTTATTTTTATGAATAATTGCTGTATTGCTGTGTCTAATTGGAAAAAACAATTTCCCGATAAAGTTCTACCTTACCTTACCTTACATATTTATATTGTTCACAAAATGTTATATCTCTTCTAGTCCGACAAATCTTGAAAAGTAGAAAATAAACTTTAAAAAGTCAGAATAAACTCTTTGGTGTCATTGATGTAAGAATATAAATAATGGACAAAAAAAGATTTATTGCCATTTATTTAATATTAAGTTATTACTCAAAATAATGTATTTTATTATGATTAATGAAAATATAAATAATGAATCAACAGTGAACAAAAATAAAAACAGTACGTATTGTTTAATGTTTATTTTTATTTCTAAAAGTCACGTGATCTACCGATCCAGGTAAAATAAGATGTATGGTCACATGGTAGACATATTGAGATGTTTAACAACGTAACATTTCTCTTCTAGTCCAACAGATCTTCCTCTTTGACAGCTGTGAACGGCTGGGCGGCAAAGCAGCACAGGATCTGTTGTTGACAGGGATAGAACCCTTTATATCGTGTTACAAGTTCCAAAAGATCTATATTTGGTGTCTCTATCTCATCACAATACATGGTTCTGTGATGGAAAAAAAAGACAAATCAACTACAAAACCCAGACATTTTGAAGGATTTAATAAAGCTTTAGGATTTTATAATTAGTTTAAGACCACAAAAAGAGGACATGTGATAATAATTTGTGTCAAAGCGACTAAAGAAGAGCTTCCTCTCTCATAAAGCTCACTTTCTGTTTTGTTCACCTAGTCAATGATAATAAAACGAACCTAAAATACAAATTACTTATGCTCTAGTAGAAGAACTCACATTTCTGCTTCAAACTCTTCACTGGCTGCCAGTTTCTTTCAGGATCATTTTAAAATTCTGGTTCTTACTTTCAGATCTATTCATGGTCAGACCTTCCATCAGTGATCTGATCCAGACTTACACCCCAGCTCGGGCTCTGAGGTCTGTGGATCAGAATCTACTGATGGTTCCTGAACTTCCGGACCAAAGGAGAGACATCCTTCCAGACTGTTGCTCCTAAGCTTTGGAACCATCTCTGTGTTTGATGATCTACTGACTCCTTCAAGAAACATCTGTGTTTGATGATCTACTGACTCCTTCAAGAAACATCTGTGTTTGATGATCTACTGACTCCTTCAAGAAACATCTGTGTTTGATGATCTACTGACTCCTTCAAGAAACATCTGTGTTTGATGATCTACTGACTCCTTCAAGAAACATGTGTGTTTGATGATCTACTGACTCCTTCAAGAAACATCTGTGTTTGATGATCTACTGACTCCTTCAAGAAACATCTGTGTTTGATGATCTACTGACTCCTTCAAGAAACATCTGTGTTTGATGATCTACTGACTCCTTCAAGAACCATCTCTGTGTTTGATGATCTACTGACTCCTTCAAGAAACATCTGTGTTTGATGATCTACTGACTCCTTCAAGAACCATCTCTGTGTTTGATGATCTACTGACTCCTTCAAGAAACATCTCTGTGTTTGATGATCTACTGACTCCTTCAAGAAACATCTCTGTGTTTGATGATCTACTGACTCCTTCAAGAAACATCTCTGTGTTTGATGATCTACTGACTCCTTTAAGAAACATCTGTGTTTGATGATCTACTGACTCCTTTAAGAAACATCTGTGTTTGATGATCTACTGACTCCTTTAAGAAACATCTGTGTTTGATGATCTACTGACTCCTTCAAGAACCATCTCTGTGTTTGTTGATCTACTGACTCCTTCAAGAAACATCTGTGTTTGATGATCTACTGACTCCTTCAAGAAACATCTGTGTTTGATGATCTATTGACTCCTTCAAGAACCATCTCTGTGTTTGATGATCTACTGACTCCTTCAAGAAACATCTGTGTTTGATGATCTACTGACTCCTTCAAGAAACATCTGTGTTTGATGATCTACTGACTCCTTCAAGAAACATCTGTGTTTGATGATCTACTGACTCCTTCAAGAAACATCTTAAGACGCTTTTATTTGTTCAGGCTTTTCCTTGATTTTCTGGAAGACCTGTTGTGTTATCAGTTTTATCTTGATCTTTAAAGTATATACTTTTGTGAGTATTGTTTTGATTGTTTAAGCGATTTGTGACCCTGGTCTGGAAAAGCGCTATATAAATAAAAAATACTTACTTACTTACAAAAAAAAGAGCCAATTACTGGTCACTCGACGGTATTACATAAACATTAGCACGTAAACGTGTCGACACACCTGTGAGAGAATTAAACTCGTTTAAAAGAGTTTGATTCTGTTCATACAAACCTTCTTTCAGGTGAATCTGTTTTACTACCGTAACTGGACGGTGATGCATGACTTCAAACAGCCACTAGAGGGCAGCATCACGCTTCTTAAAAACTGAAATCATCTCCATTAATTGTAAAAATAGCCTAAGTAGCAGTTTGACCTGATGTAATTGAGTGAAAACACAGATTATTTTAATGAATCATCTTGTTTACTCTCACTAACAGCCAAGATGTCAGCTTTAATGAAGTACTGAGGCTCGCTTTAGCATCCAGAGGGAGAGAGTTAGTGTAGGTGAGAGCCTTAGTTTGACCTTTAACACCAGGTGAAGGAAAGTGAGGGAACATAAGAGAGAGAGAGAGAGAGAGACAGAGAGAGACAGTTGGTTGTCATTCACCTCAGTCCTGTGAAGGAGGTGAAGAAGTGAAGGTTGTGTCACTGATGGTTGAACACGTGCTGATGAAGAAGACGAGGAGGAAGTTTACTTGAAGTTCATGTGTATTATTAAGTAGTAGTACAAGTGTACTTGTAGTGTAGTAAAGGTATACTAGTTTGATACTTCTGAGAACTACATTGGAACTTTTCACAACACTAATCAATTCAATGTGTGTATCTATCAATAACACTCAAAGTTGTCTGACAACCTTTACCCATAATCCTTTGCACAGTTCACAATACAATTGCCCCAAAGAAAAAAGTAGTATGGTGTACTTCAAATACATTTCATGGTGTATACTTGAGTGTATAAGTATACATCAGTGTACTATTTTAAAGTGTGTCAATAGTATACTCTATAATTTCAGTATACTATAAGTCTACTCATAGTAGAGTTGTCAAAAGTATCGAAACTCAAATAAGTATTGATACTTAAATGTGTGTTTGTCTGTGTGTATGATTGTAAATGTGTGTGTGGGTTTGTCTGTGTGTATTTGTGTGAGCGTTTGGTGAGTGTTTGTGTATGTATGTATGTATGAGTTTATGTGTGTTTGTCTGTGTGTATTTGTGTGAGTGTATGTGTGTTTGTCTGTGTGTATTTGTGTGAGTCTGTGTGTGTTTGTCTGTGTGTATTTGTGTGAGTGTATGTGTGTTTGTCTGTGTGTATTTGTGTGAGTCTGTGTGTATTTGTGTGAGTGTATGTGTGTTTGTCTGTGTGTATTTGTGTGAGTCTGTGTGTGTTTGTCTGTGTGTATTTGTGTGAGTGTATGTGTGTTTTCCTGTGTGTATTTGTGTGAGTGTATGTGTGTTTGTCTGTGTGTATTTGTTTGAGTGTATGTGTGTTTGTCTGTGTGTATTTGTGTATGTATGTTTGTCTGTGTGTATTTGTGTAAGTGTTTGTGTATGTGTGAGTGTTTGTGCGAGTGTTTGTGTATGCTTGTTTGTCTGTGTGTATTTGTGTGAGTGTTTGTGTATGTATGTGTGTGTTTGTCTTTGTGTGAGTGTTTGTATATGTGTCCGTTTGTGTATGTATTTGCATTTGTTTGTATGTGTTATTTGTGTATGTATGTGTGTGAGTGTGGTACTTGTGTGTGTAGGTTGTATGTGTGTGTGCGTTGTCCGTGTGTGTGATTGTGTGTGTATGTGGTATGTGTGTGTGGTCCGCGTGTGTCAGTATGTATGTGTGTGTATTTGTTTGTTTAAGTGTTTGTGTATGATTTTATGTGTGTCCGTTTGTGTATGTATTTGCATGTGTTTGTGTGTGTTATTTTGTGTGTGTGTGCGCGTTGTACTTGTGAGTGTATGTTGTATGTGTGTGTGTGGTCCATGTGTGTGGTTGTGTGAGTATGTGGTCCGTGTGTGTGTGTGTGTGTGTGTGTGTGTGTGTGTGTGTGTGTGATCACACTGGCGCTGACCAGGGTCCTGATCCTCTTCCTCTGATCCATTCATGTCACGTGTCTTTCCTGAATGGGATTCGAACCCAAAACCTCTCGCTGTGACGTCACGCCATCATTGTTTGAATGTTGGCGCTTTCGCGGTTCACGGTACCGAGCCTCGCCGGTGACGTCGGAGATAAAGACGCCGCCACACACACACACACACGCACACGCGCACACGCGCACACACACGCGCACACACGCGCACGCTCTGGCCGGGGAAGGGTGTCGATGGTCGGGTGCGAGCAGGAGCACATGCTGCGGAGGAGCGAGGATCTGAGCGAACATCTCCGGCAGAGAAGAGGCTCCGAGCAGCCATGGCTGAGGCAGAAGGAGGAGAAGATGAGATCCAGTTCCTCAGGACCGTGAGTACATGTCGTCGAGCAGATGCGCTGCAGATGTGGTCCTGCATCACCTTCAAGAACCTCCCTGGAGTCACACTGTTGCTGGGGCTCTGATGGTTCCGATGGTTCTGATGGTGCTTATGGATCTGATGGTTCTGATGGTTCTGATGGTTCTGATGGTGCTTATGGATCTGATGGTTCTTATGGTTCTGATGGTGCTTATGGATCTGATGGTTCTTATGGTTCTGATGGTGCTTATGGATCTGATGGTTCTGATGGTTCTGATGGTTCTTATGGTTCTGGTGGATCTGATGGTTCCGATGGTTCTGATGGATCTGATGTCATGACTTAAGTTGATTATATTGTTTACATTAGAAAAAAGGAAATGAATGAATGAATACATGTATATTTATACAATACAACCTATATATATATATATATATATATATATGTATATATTTATATATATGTATATATTTATATATATATATATAAAAATTATATATATATATATATATATATATATATATATATATATATATATATACAGTATATGTATATATTTATATTATATATAAATATATGTATTTATATAAATATATATATAAAATGTATATATATTTATAGTATATATAATATCACTGCTGGAAATACCTTCATACTAGAGAAGAAATATAAACAATTTTTCATTTTGTTTGTGTATATTTTAAGTTTATATCAAAATATTATATGGTTAACATTTCACATTTTTTATTAATTTAAATGTTATTTTAAGCATTAAACTATTCATCTTTAATAACTTAATTCAATCATTTGTATATTAAAGTTTGAATTTAATATTTTAATAATTTACACACAAAAAAAAATCGATTACGTTCAAAACTGAATCTTTTATCTAAATTCAATCATTTTAAATTTCTTTCCTGTCAATTCAATATAAAACTGTTATAATAGCGTCACCAGACATTGCCAATCGAGCACCGAGCTTCCTGATCCGTCACATGATCGTCTGTGCGTCGCATGATTGGAGGGAGAGTTTGATCAGGAAGCTCTGTGTTCGATCGGTAATGTCTGGTGACTCTATTGTACCAACAGTTTTATTGACTAAATAAAAGGCAACAAATATTGAATTTATAAAACGTCATTTGAATGATTGTAACACAAATATGATTGTAACACAAATATGATTGTAAAACAAATATGATTGTAACACAAATATGATTGTAACACAAATATAATTGTAACACAAATATGATTGTAACACAAACATCATCTCGACTACACAAGAGCTTGAATAGAAAACGCTAGAACTACACAACTGACCACAGCATAACTGGAGAGCGCCATCAATCAATGTTGTGTTGGTTTGATATCTGAGTGTTGTGTTGCTGTCATGATCAGTGTTGTGTTGTTGTGGTGATCAGTGTTGTGTTGCTGTGATGATCAGTGTTGTGTTGTTATGATGATCAGTGTTGTGTTGTTATGATGATCAGGGTGTTGTGTTGTTGCTATGGTCCGAGTGTTGTGTGGTTGCTATGATCTGAGTGTGGTGTTGTTGCTATGATCCAAGTGTTGTGTTGCTGTGATGGTCAGTGTGGTGTTGTTGCTATGATTAGAGTGTTGTGTTGCTGTGATGATCCGAGTGTTGTGTTGCTGTGATAGTCAGTGTTGTGTTGTTGCGATGATCCGAGTGTTGTGTTGTTGCTATGATTAGAGTGTTGTGTTGCTGTGATGATCAGTGTTGTGTTCTTGCTATGATTCAAGTGTTGATCTGAGTGTTGTGTTGCTGTGATTATCCGAGTGTTGTGTTGCTAGGATAGTCAGTGTTGTGTTGTTGCTATGATCCGAGTGTTGTGTTATTGTGATGATCAGAGTGTTGGGTTGCTGTGATTATCCGAGTGTTGTGTTGCTAGGATAGTCAGTGTTGTGTTGTTGCTATGATCCGAGTGTTGTGTTGTTGTTATGATCAGAGTTTTCTGTTGTTGTGATGATCCGAGTGTTGTGTTGCTGTGATAGTCAGTGTTGTTTTGTTGCTATGATCCGAGTGTTGTGTTGTTTTGATGATCCAGATGATCAGTGTTGTGTTGTTGCTATGATCCGAGTGTTGTGTTGCTGTGATGATCCGAGTGTTGTGTTGCTGTGATGATCCGAGTGTTGTGTTGCTGCTTATGATCCGAGTGTTGTGTTGCTGTTTATGATCCGAGTGTTGTGTTGCTGTTTATGATCCGAGTGTTGTGTTGCTGTGATTATCCGAGTGTTGTGTTGCTGTTTATGATCTGAGTGTTGTGTTGCTGTGATGCTCCAGATGATCAGTGTTGTGTTGTTGCTATGATCCGAGTGTTGTGTTGCTGTTTATGATCCGAGTGTTTTGTTGCTGTTTATGATCCGAGTGTTGTGTTGCTGTGATGATCCGAGTGTTGTGTTGCTGTTTATGATCCGAGTGTTGTGTTGCTGTGATGATCCGAGTGTTGTGTTGCTGTTTATGATCCGAGTGTTGTGTTGTTGTGATTATCCGAGTGTTGTGTTGCTGTTTATGATCTGAGTGTTGTGTTGTTGTGATGATCCGAGTGTTGTGTTGTTGTGATGATCCGAGTGTTTTGTTGCTGTGATGATCCGAGTGTTGTGTTGCTGTTTATGATCCGAGTGTTGTGTTGCTGTTTATGATCCGAGTGTTTTGTTGCTGTTTATGATCCGAGTGTTGTGTTGCTGTTTATGATCCGAGTGTCGTGTTGCTGTTTATGATCCGAGTGTTGTGTTGCTGTGATTATCCGAGTGTTGTGTTGCTGTTTATGATCTGAGTGTTGTGTTGCTGTGATGATCCAGATGATCAGTGTTGTGTTGTTGCTATGATCCGAGTGTTGTGTTGCTGTTTATAATCCGAGTGTTTTGTTGCTGTTTATGATCCGAGTGTTGTGTTGCTGTGATGATCCGAGTGTTGTGTTGCTGTTTATGATCCGAGTGTTGTGTTGCTGTGATGATCCGAGTGTTGTGTTGCTGTTTATGATCCGAGTGTTGTGTTGTTGTGATTATCCGAGTGTTGTGTTGCTGTTTATGATCTGAGTGTTGTGTTGTTGTGATGATCCGAGTGTTGTGTTGTTGTGATGATCCGAGTGTTTTGTTGCTGTGATGATCCGAGTGTTGTGTTGCTGTTTATGATCCGAGTGTTTTGTTGCTGTTTATGATCCGAGTGTTGTGTTGCTGTTTATGATCCGAGTGTTTTGTTGCTGTTTATGATCCGAGTGTTGTGTTGCTGTTTATGATCCGAGTTTTGTGTTGCTGTGATTATCCGAGTGTTGTGTTGCTGTTTATGATCTGAGTGTTTTGTTGCTGTGATGATCCGAGTGTTGTGTTGCTGTTTATGATCCGAGTGTTGTGTTGTTGTGATGATCTGAGTGTTGTGTTGTTGTGATGATCCGAGTGTTGTGTTGCTGTGATGATCCGAGTGTTGTGTTGTTGTGATGATCCGAGTGTTGTGTTGCTGTGATGATCCGAGTGTTGTGTTGCAGTTTACCGAATTTCCCCTCGCGGGACTAATAAAGGTTTCTGATTCTGATTCTGATTCTGATTATGATCCGAGTGTTGTGTTGCTGTGATGATCCGAGTGTTGTGTTGCTGTTTATGATCCGAGTGTTTTGTTGCTGTGATGATCCGAGTGTTGTGTTGCTGTTTATGATCCGAGTGTTTTGTTGCTGTTTATGATCCGAGTGTTGTGTTTCTGTTTATGATCCGAGTGTTGTGTTTCTGTTTATGATCCGAGTGTTTTGTTGCTGTTTATGATCCGAGTGTTGTGTTGCTGTTTATGATCCGAGTGTTGTGTTTCTGTTTATGATCCGAGTGTTTTGTTGCTGTTTATGATCCGAGTGTTGTGTTGCTGTTTATGATCCGAGTGTTGTGTTGCTGTGATTATCCGAGTGTTGTGATGCTGTTTATGATCCGAGTGTTGTGTTGCTGTGATGATCCGAGTGTTGTGTTGCTGTTTATGATCCGAGTGTTGTGTTGCTGTGCTGATCAGAGTGTTGTGTTGCTGTTTATGATCCGAGTGTTGTGTTGCTGTGATGATCCGAGTGTTGTGTTGCTGTGATGATCCGAGTGTTGTGTTGTTGTGATGATCCGAGTGTTGTGTTGCTGTGATGATCTGAGTGTTGTGTTGTTGTGATGATCCGAGCGTTGTGTTGTTGTGATTATCCGAGTGTTGTGTTGCTGTTTATGATCTGAGTGTTTTGTTTCTGTGATGATCCGAGTGTTGTGTTGCTGTGATGATCCGAGTGTTGTGTTGTTGTGATGATCCGAGTGTTGTGTTGCTGTGATGATCTGAGTGTTGTGTTGTTGTGATGATCCGAGTGTTGTGTTGCTGTGATGATCCGAGTGTTGTGTTGCTGTGATGATCCGAGTGTTGTGTTGCTGTGATGATCCGAGTGTTGTGTTGCTGTGATGATCCGAGTGTTGTGTTGCTGTGATGATCCGAGTGTTGTGTTGCTGTGATGATCCGAGTGTTGTGTTGCTGTGATGATCCGAGTGTTGTGTTGTTGTGATGATCCAGATGATCAGTGTTGTTTTGTTGCTATGATCCGAGTGTTGCTGTGATGATCCAAGTGTTGTGTTGCTGTGATGATTCGAGGGCTCCTCGCAGGAACTCTGGTTTCCTCCCATTGTTAGTCTCAAAACATGCAAGTAATTGCTAACCTGTCAGTGTGTGTAGTTGTGTAGCGTCACACACATCCTAGTTTCTGCACAAACGCCACGAGTAACAGTGAAACCTGGAGATCATTTGAACTCCCGGCTCGATTGCTTCGGTCTCTTGACTCGCCGTCGGAAGCGATCAGAGTCATAATGCAGCTTCACGTCGACTCTCAGGTCCAGCAGGTTGTTGCTCCTGACGCACACACCGGCGCTGATGTGTGTGTGTGTGTAGAATGCAAATGCAGAGCTGTGTGGTGCAGTCGGGCTGCACCGTACATGCCACAGTCGAGTCGGAGAGGAAATTATTCATCAGACGCACACATCTGAACACACACACACATCTGAACACACACACCCTTGCAGACACACACACACTTGCGGACACACACACTGATGCGTCAACACACATGGAGACCACATACACAATATTTTATGGGAGACTGTTGGTGCACGTGAAGCTGAGAAGATCTTCTTCACTCTCACTGCAAATCACTATATCATCAGAGAACCTCATGGTCCGACCGGTCTGTCCGTCAGTCTGTCGCCATGGCAACACTATCTTCAGCTGTGATGGATGTGGTGAAATGAAGCTCGCGGGCCTGAACAGACGCGACTGTAATGAGGTATTGATGTGAGACTGACCAGCAGCGCCGTCAGTGGACCTGAATATTTCATTAGACGACCTTCGTCATCACCTTCATCACTATCTTCATCTTCATCATCATCACCTTCATCACTATCTTCATCTTCATCATCATCACCTTCATCACTATCTTCATCTTCATCATCATCATCATCACCTTCATCACTATCTTCATCTTCATCATCATCACCTTCATCATTATCTTCATCTTCATCATCATCACCTTCATCACTATCTTCATCTTCATCATCATCACCTTCATCACTATCTTCATCTTCATCATCATCATCTTCATCATTATCTTCATCTTCATCTTCATCATCATCATCATCACCTTCATCATCATCATCGTCATCATCACCTTCTTCATTATCTTCATCTTCATCATCATCACCTTCATCACTATCATCATCATCATCACCTTCATCACCTTCATCATCATCCCCTTCATCACTATCTTCATCATCATCACTTTCAACATCATCTTCATCACTATCTTCATCATCACCTTCTTCATTATCTTCATCTTCATCATCATCACCTTCATCACTATCTTCATCATCATCATCATCCCCTTCATCATCATCACTTTCAACATCATCTTCATCACTATCTTCATCATCACCTTCTTCATTATTTTCATCTTCATCATCATCACCTTCATCACTTTCAACATCATCTTCATCATCACCTTCATCACTATCTTCACCTTCATCATCTTCATCATCTTCATCATCATCACCTTCATCACCTTCATCACTATCTTCATCATCATCATCATCATCATCATCACCTTCATTACCTTCATCACTATCTTCATCATCATCATCATCATCAACATCATCTTCATCATCATCAAATAAATCATTATTTTCGGTCCAGTTTTGTCTCCACATGTTCCTCTGATGGTTCTTCTGGTCACAGAGACTTTAATAACGTCCAGAGAAGTTGAACGTTCCTGCAGCTGAGAGTCGAACAGGTGCAAGAATCTAACCTGACAAGTGGCTGAAATGAAAAGTCAAAGATGGATCTGTGAACAAACTTCTAAAGTCGCTCGACTCTAAAGCAGCAAAACTAAAACGCTGACTCGTAGTAAAAGAGCTTTAATGTTCTTTTCTGAAAATCCATGACGAATCAAAGTGTCAGGCGTTAATCTCCGCCTTCCCCCCCGAACTCAGCCTGAAATTGGATGATGCCGAGGATTCTCTGCTTCTTCTCCTGCCTTTCTTCTCCGGCTGGGATCCTGTTGTCACCGGGTCTCAGCCGGGTCCACACACATCATCGTCAGCAGTCGGCCAACAAACGCTTCCTGACACCGACGGGCCTCAGCTGTGGTCCCGGCTCGTCTGGGAAACTCTGAATTGAAGTCAGGTCAATCCTCCGAAGGACGGCGGCTATTTATAGACGCGAGGAGCTCTGATCGCAGGTATCAGGTCCAGCATCACGAGACCCTGCTGAGGAGAGAACATCCACACTATTGACCAGCGGCTCTCGCACCGGAGAGGCTCGGGTTTGGACCCCGGAGATCATGATACCCTGGTTCCTAACGCAGCCCAGGACCAGACCAGTGTTGAATAATGTGGCCACATCTCACCCTTCATCGTTGTGGAGTGTTTAACTCACGACTGTTTTTCTCCATGTCTGGCGCCCCCTGCTGGATGTCTGTATCGATCGGTGTCCTGACCTGAGTTGTATTTACTTCCATATTGTCAGTGATGTCTGTGAGAAATTATATTTTAAGCAGAATTTAGATTTACAGCGTTGGACAGAAGACGAGGTCAGTTGCCAGAGATTGGAAAAGCAGACGAGGTCAGTTGTCGGGGATCAGAGAAGCAGACGAGGTCAGTTGCCAGGATTCAGAGAAGCAGACGAGGTCAGTTGCCAGGATTCAGAGAAGTAGACGAGGTCAGTTGCCAGGATACAGAGAAGCAGACGAGGTCAGTTGCCAGGATTCAGAGAAGAAGACGAGGTCAGTTGTCGGGGATCAGAGAAGCAGAAGAGGTTAGTTTTTAGAGACCAGAGAAGCAGACGAGGTCAGTTGTCGGGATCAGAGAAGCAGACGAGGTCAGTTGTCGGGGATTAGAGAAGCAGACAAGGTCAGTTGCCAGGATTCAGAGAAGAAGACGAGGTCAGTTGTCGGGGATCAGAGAAGCAGACGAGGTCAGTTGTCGGGGATCAGAGAAGGAGACGAGGTCAGTTGTCGGGGATCAGAGAAGGAGACGAGGTCAGTTGCTGGAGATCAGAGAAGGAGACGAGGTCAGTTGTCGGGGATCAGAGAAGCAGACGAGGTCAGTTGTCTGGGATCAGAGAAGTAGACAAGGTCAGTTGCCAGGATTCAGAGAAGAAGACGAGGTCAGTTGTCGGGGATCAGAGAAGCAGACGAGGTCAGTTGCCGGGGATCAGAGAAGCAGACGAGGTCAGTTGCTGGGGATCAGAGAAGGAGACGAGGTCAGTTGCTGGGGATCGGAGAAGCAGACGAGGTCAGTTGCTGGGGATCGGAGAAGCAGACGAGGTCAGTTGTTGGGCATCGGAGAAGCAGACGAGGTCAGTTGCCAGGATTCAGAGAAGAAGACGAGGTCAGTTGTCGGGGATCAGAGAAGCAGAGGTCAGTTGCCAGGATTCAGAGAAGCAGACGAGGTCAGTTGCAGGGGATCAGAGAAGCAGAACAAGAATGAAAGGTGTAGGTTCTTGCACCTGCACATGTATGTGCTGAAGGACACGAGACTGTGTGTGAAACAGCAGGTGCTGCAGGTGAGGCTGTGATCCAGACCAGATGAATCGATCACAGATCACAGGCAGCGCGATGCAGAGCGAGCAGATGGAGCTGCTGCTGATCGCTGCAGAAGCTGCTCCACTGAGGCGGCGTCGGGGGTTGGAACTGATGCAGATGTGTTTTGCTCAAGGGCGACGGCTAAATGTAGCAATATGTCCCAAACAAAGCGGCGCGGCAGGAGTTTGGCTGCAGGTGATGATGGCAACACTTGATGTGGAGCTGGATCACTGTGCTGCTCGTGTTCATCTGAGCCAGAAGCTCACGCTCCGACCTGAAGCTCTTTGAATGAGTCTCGTGTTTACAGCCGGTCAAGGCGGTCTCACTTCTGGTCCTGGTGCAGGCGCAGGTTCAACTCCGTGACTGATCCAATCTGACGCGCTAAATGTCATTAGCTGGTCCCCGGAGAGGACGGTTCCTCTCCTGAAGTCACGGGAAATCATTCATTCCATGCCTTGATTGACAGCCTGGCCAGGTCAGGGGTCATCAGTCAGAAGATAAAATGTTGTTTATTTGACCTTCATTTGGTGAAGGTCAAACGGGGGTCACTGGATCTTTGGTGACCAGGAAGGACTTTTCTTCTGACCTCCAGACCAAGTGTGACAGTCGGCCTGTGTTGTGACTGTGTGTGTGAGTGTGATTTTGTATGTGTGTGTGTGTGTGTGTGTGTGTGTCACGGTGTGTGTGTGTCACGGTGTGTGTGTGTGAGTGTGACTGTGTGCGTGTGGATATCTTTTGGCGCTCACTAATCAAAAGTGTGAATCAATGATGTCCTGGAACGAACTAAGAGTCAAGTGATTATTCAACACAAACTTCAACTCATAACCAGTTTTATATTGAGATAATAATCTATGGATTGTACTTCTATATCACTACTGCACTCTTTATGTTACACTCTTACATCAATGATGTACTATTTATGTTCACTCCTTCATCACTGCTGCACTCTTTATGTTACACTCTTACATCAATGATGTACTATTTATGTTCACTCCTTCATCACTGCTGCACTCTTTACGTTGCACTCTTACATCAATGATGTACTATTTATGTTCACTCCTTCATCACTGCTGCACTCTTTATGTTACACTCTTACATCAATGATGTACTATTTATGTTCACTCCTTCATCACTGCTGCACTCTTTATGTTACACTCTTACATCACTGCTGCACTCTTTATGTTACACTCTTACATCAATGATGTACTATTTATGTTCACTCCTTCATCACTGCTGCACTCTTTACGTTGCACTCTTACATCAATGATGTACTATTTATGTTCACTCCTTCATCACTGCTGCACTCTTTATGTTACACTCTTACATCAATGATGTACTATTTATGTTCACTCCTTCATCACTGCTGCACTCTTTATGTAACACTCTTACATCAATGATGTACTATTTATGTTCACTCCTTCATCACTGCTGCACTCTTTACGTTACACTCTTACATCAATGATGTACTATTTATGTTCACTCCTTCATCACTGCTGCACTCTTTACGTTACACTCTTACATCAATGATGTACTATTTATGTTCACTCCTTCATCACTGCTGCACTCTTTATGTTACACTCTTACATCAATGATGTACTATTTATGTGCACTCCTTCATCACTGCTGCACTCTTTCTGTTGCACTCTTACATCAATGATGTACTATTTATGTTCACTCCTTCATCACTGCTGCACTCTTTATGTTGCACTCCTTCATCACTGCTGCACTCATTATGTTGAACTCTTACATCACTGCTGCACTCTTTATGTTGCACTCCTTCATCACTGCTGCACTCTTTATGTTGCACTCTTACATCACTGCTGGACTCTTTATGTTACACTCTTACATCAATGATGTACTATTTATGTTCACTCCTTCATCACTGCTGCACTCTTTCTGTTGCACTCTTACATCAATGATGTACTATTTATGTTCACTCCTTCATCACTGCTGCACTCTTTCTGTTGCACTCTTACATCAATGATGTACTATTTATGTTCACTCCTTCATCACTGCTGCACTCTTTCTGTTGCGCTCTTACATCAATGATGTACTATTTATGTTCACTCCTTCATCACTGCTGCACTCTTTCTGTTACACTCTTACATCACTGCTGCACTCTTTATGTTGCACTCCTTCATCACTGCTGCACTCATTATGTTGAACTCTTACATCACTGCTGCACTCTTTATGTTACACTCTTACATCAATGATGTACTATTTATGTTCACTCCTTCATCACTGCTGCACTCTTACATCAATGATGTACTATTTATGTTCACTCCTTCATCACTGCTGCACTCTTTCTGTTGCGCTCTTACATCACTGCTGCACTCTTTATGTTGCACTCTTACATCACTGCTGGACTCTTTATGTTGCACTCTCTCATCACTGCTGCACTCTTTATGTTGCACTCTCTCATCACTGCTGCACTCTTTATGTTGCACTCTCTCATCACTGCTGCACTCTTTATGTTACAATCTCACACCACTGCTGCACTCTTTATGTTGCACTTCTCACATCACTGCTGCACTCTTTTTGTTGCACTCTCTCATCTCTGCTGCACTCTTTATGTTGCACTTCTTCATCACTGCTGCACTCTTTATGTTGCACTCTTACATCACTGCTGCACTCTTTATGTTGCACTCTCTCATCTCTGCTGCACTCTTTATGTTGCACTTCTTCATCACTGCTGCACTCTTTATGTTGCACTCTCTCATCACTGCTGCACTCTTTATGTTGCACTCTCTCATCACTGCTGCACTCTTTATGTTGCACTCTCTTATCACTGCTGCACTCTTTATGTTACAATCTCTCATCACTGCTGCACTCTTTATGTTGCACTCTTATATCACTGCTGCACTCTTTATGTTACACTCTTACATCACTGCTGCACTCTTTATGTTACACTCTTACATCACTGCTGCACTCTTTATGTTACACTCTTACATCACTGCTGCACTCTTTATGTTGCACTCTCTCATCACTGCTGCACTCTTTATGTTGCACTCTCTCATCACTGCTGCACTCTTTATGTTGCACTCTCTCATCACTGCTGCACTCTTTATGTTACAATCTCTCATCACTGCTGCACTCTTTATGTTGCACTCTTATATCACTGCTGCACTCTTTATGTTGCACTCTTACATCACTGCTGCACTCTTTATGTTACACTCTTACATCACTGCTGCACTCTTTATGTTACACTCTTACATCACTGCTGCACTCTTTATGTTACACTCTTACATCACTGCTGCACTCTTTATGTTGCACTCTTATATCACTGCTGCACTCTTTATGTTACACTCTTACATCACTGCTGCACTCTTTATGTTACACTCTTACATCACTGCTGCACTCTTTATGTTACACTCTTACATCACTGCTGCACTCTTTATGTTGCACTCTTACATCACTGCTGCACTCTTTATGTTGCACTCTTACATCACTGCTGCACTCTTTATGTTGCACTCTTACATCACTGCTGCACTCTTTATGTTGCACTCTCTCATCTCTGCTGCACTCTTTATGTTGCACTTCTTCATCACTGCTGCACTCTTTATGTTGCACTCTCTCATCACTGCTGCACTCTTTATGTTGCACTCTCTCATCACTGCTGCACTCTTTATGTTGCACTCTCTCATCACTGCTGCACTCTTTATGTTACAATCTCTCATCACTGCTGCACTCTTTATGTTGCACTCTTATATCACTGCTGCACTCTTTATGTTACACTCTTACATCACTGCTGCACTCTTTATGTTACACTCTTACATCACTGCTGCACTCTTTATGTTACACTCTTACATCACTGCTGCACTCTTTATGTTGCACTCTCTCATCACTGCTGCACTCTTTATGTTGCACTCTCTCATCACTGCTGCACTCTTTATGTTGCACTCTCTCATCACTGCTGCACTCTTTATGTTACAATCTCTCATCACTGCTGCACTCTTTATGTTGCACTCTTATATCACTGCTGCACTCTTTATGTTACACTCTTACATCACTGCTGCACTCTTTATGTTACACTCTTACATCACTGCTGCACTCTTTATGTTACACTCTTACATCACTGCTGCACTCTTTATGTTACACTCTTACATCACTGCTGCACTCTTTATGTTGCACTCTTATATCACTGCTGCACTCTTTATGTTACACTCTTACATCACTGCTGCACTCTTTATGTTACACTCTTACATCACTGCTGCACTCTTTATGTTACACTCTTACATCACTGCTGCACTCTTTATGTTACACTCTTACATCACTGCTGCACTCTTTATGTTGCACTCTCTCATCACTGCTGCACTCTTTATGTTGCACTCTTACATCACTGCTGCACTCTTTATGTTGCACTCTCACATCACTGCTGCACTCTTTATGTTGCACTCTTACATCACTGCTGCACTCTTTATGTTGCACTCTTACATCACTGATGCACTCTTTATGTTGCACTCCTCCTGGGCTCTGGATCAACATGAAATGAAGCTGTTGTGAGACGAGCTCTTCTGTCCTCAGCGACTCATATCAGCAGATTCTCTGCGATCATGAAGAGTAAATGTGTCAATTCAGCGTTTACGAGGCGAACAATATAAAACCAATCAAAGCGACTCGTTGTTTGTTTTCTTCCAGACACTAGGCTTGATGATGGAGGACAGAAGTGATGCGTGGCTTCGACTCTGTTACGTGGTTCTTGGATTGATCATTTAAATTCATCGTCACGATCATAAAATATACATGTTAACGACGACTCTAACGTCTCCACGTATTGACCTGCTGTTGCTCAAAGGCTCGCGGCAGCGATGAGTCTCACACCTACAGCTGGAGCTGCTGAATGGTTCTGATGGTCCAGTTCTGTTTCCAAGTCCAGAGTAAAAAAGATCAACACGAGAATCTGAAGGAACATCTCAGAGGCTTATTTTGACGTCACTATATCATCAGAAAACATCACGGTCACACGTGTGCTTCACTAGCCTCACCTGACCGTCTGCAGCTCCTGCCGACCCGTGATCTTCACGTGAACATGTTCAGATGATCTCTGAACAGAAACATGGTTCATGAAACTCGTGGTTTCTGTGATCGATTGCTTCTGACTGATGTGTGCGACACAGAGTTATGAGAAGAACGTTTGTGTGGAAGTTTATCCGTTTCTGAAGAACATTGAAGGTTGAATTTAACAAATGTTGAAACTTTAAAATACTTTACTGTGATGTTGAAACGTTGTTAAGCATTAAATCATTTTGTTTTTCTTATTGAATAATTTGATTATAAAAAGGTTGATATTTTTCTTATTTTCTAAGTCATTTCATTAAAAACAGTCTATATTAAAAGGTTGAATTTCTTTCAATTTTATCATTAAATTCAGTATTTTTTACATTGTAAGGTTGATTTAAATAAATCTGACACATGTAGATATTCTAATTCCAATAATAAAAATATAAATGTTCTGAATTCAGTATTTTTTTCATTTGTAGCCTTTTAAATTCAATATAAAATATATATAATAGAACCACCAGACAGAACTAACTCCTCCATCAAGAATATAATACCAAACTTGAATGAACTTTTCAAATGAGAAATGATGGGATTCTGTGTTTTTATATCAGAAAATGAAATTATTTAACATTTCAAATGTTGACCCTTGAGTTGAAAACTTCTTTAAGCATTTAATTATCTTCTTTACTGAATAATGTACACATGTTTTATTTTTATATTGAACGGTTGAATATTTTAATTTTTTTAATATAATAGAATTAGAAAGATTATATTTTGAAAATGAATGTTTTTTTGTACAAATAGTGTTTGATGATCTAATTCAATAATCCCAAAATACATTTTCCAAATGTAATATTTTTTGATTCGTAGACGTTTAAATTCAACATTAAATGTTGGTATAATAGTGTCGCCAGACATGACTAAAGGAGCACCGAGCTACTGGATCCAACTTTCTGCGTATCATGTGTACATCATTTTCTTAAATATAAAAAAAACGTTATTTAGTTATTACCACAAAAAATATAAATTATTGAATTAAATGATGTAAAGAAAATGAAAATAAAATCATTTGAGTAAAAAAGTCAAACACTGTAAACGTTGAATCCGTCAGTTTCGTGGTGACGCGGATGTTCTTCCATATCTTTGTCAAACGGTTGGATTCCTGCTCTCGGGCAATACTCTCAGGATCAATACTCTCAGGATCAATACTCTCAGGATCAATACGTTCTCCGGAGCGTGACGGTAAATTGAGGATCTCTGGGGAGAAGATGTGCGACTGAAGCTGCTTCTGTCTCGACAGGATGATGAAGTGGTTCTCCAGTGCGTGGCTTGTATCCAGAAGGAGAATCGCAAGTTCTGCCTGGCGGCCGAGGGGCTCGGCAACCGCCTGTGTTACCTGGAGCCCACCTCCGAGGCCAAGGTGAGAGGTTTGCATGACCAGGTGAACCCGAGAGACGTCCATGAATCTTACATCAGTGAACCAGAAGATTCAATCATTTCAGAACTCATTATTTTACTCAAATGTTGTTTTTAAACATGGAATATTTTTGTTTTTAATTCAATAACTTCTGTATCGAAAGGTTGATTTTTTTGTTGTAATAATTGAATACATTTTTTTTAATATAAGAAAATGAATGAACACATGGTAGGCAGAATATGTGATGCAGTAGATCTGTGTTCCTTTAGTAATGTCTGCTGACATCCTCATATACCGACATGTTTATATCGAATTTAAACGCCTTCACCAGGGCTGTGTCTCAAATCACATACTACTCTTAGTATACTAGAAGTAAGTATGCATCAGTTTAGTGTACGTACTAACTAGTAACTAATCCTCCACAGATAGTATGTCTCAAATCACATACTTCTCTTAGTATGCTAGAAGTAAGTATGCATCAGTTTAGTGTACGTACTAACTAGTAACTAATCCTCCACAGATAGTATGTCTCAAATCACATACTTCTCTTAGTATGCTAGAAGTTAGTATGCATCAGTTTAGTGTACGTACTAACTAGTAACTAATCCTCCACAGATAGTATGTCTCAAATCACATACTTCTCTTAGTATGCTAGAAGTTAGTATGCATCAGTTTAGTGTACGTACTAACTAGTAACTAATCCTCCACAGATAGTATGTCTCAAATCACATACTTCTCTTAGTATGCTAGAAGTAAGTATGCATCAGTTTAGTGTACGTACTAACTAGTAACTAATCCTCCACAGATAGTATGTCTCAAATCACATACTTCTCTTAGTATGCTAGAAGTTAGTATGCATCAGTTTAGTGTATGTACTAACTAGTAACTAATCCTCCACAGATAGTATGTCTCAAATCACATACTTCTCTTAGTATACTAGAAGTTAGTATGCATCAGGATAGTGTACGTACTAACTAGTAACTAATCCTCCACAGATAGTATGTCTCAAATCACATACTTCTCTTAGTATACTAGAAGTTAGTATGCATCAGGATAGTGTACGTACTAACTAGTAACTAATCCTCCACAGATAGTATGTCTCAAACATACTTCTCTTAGTATACTAGAAGTTAGTATCATCAGGATAGTGTACATACTAACTAGTAACTAATCCTCCACAGATAGTATGTCTCAAATCACATACTTCTCTTAGTATACTAGAGGTTAGTATGCATCAGGATAGTGTACGTACTAACTAGTAACTAATCCTCCACAGATAGTATGTCTCAAACATACTTCTCTTAGTATACTAGAAGTTAGTATCATCAGGATAGTGTACGTACTAACTAGTAACTAATCCTCCACAGATAGTATGTCTCAAACATACTACTCTTAGTATACTAGAAGTTAGTATGCATCAGGATAGTGTACATACTAACTAGTAACTAATTCTCCACAGATAGTATGTCTCAAACATACTACTCTTAGTATACTAGAAGTTAGTATGCATCAGGATAGTGTACGTACTAACTAGTAACTAATCCTCCACAGATAGTATGTCTCAAATCACATACTTCTCTTAGTATACTAGAAGTTAGTATCATCAGGATAGTGTACGTACTAACTAGTAACTAATTCTCCACAGATAGTATGTCTCAAACATACTACTCTTAGTATACTAGAAGTTAGTATGCATCAGGATAGTGTACGTACTAACTAGTAACTAATCCTCCACAGATAGTATGTCTCAAACATACTACTCTTAGTATACTAGAAGTTAGTATGCATCAGGATAGTGTACATACTAACTAGTAACTAATTCTCCACAGATAGTATGTCTCAAACATACTACTCTTAGTATACTAGAAGTTAGTATGCATCAGGATAGTGTACGTACTAACTAGTAACTAATCCTCCACAGATAGTATGTCTCAAATCACATACTTCTCTCAGTATACTAGAAGTTAGTATCATCAGGATAGTGTACGTACTAACTAGTAACTAATTCTCCACAGATAGTATGTCTCAAACATACTTCTCTTAGTATACTAGAAGTTAGTATCATCAGGATAGTGTACGTACTAACTAGTAACTAATTCTCCACAGATAGTATGTCTCAAACATACTTCTCTTAGTATACTAGAAGTTAGTATCATCAGGATAGTGTACGTACTAACTAGTAACTAATCCTCCACAGATAGTATGTCTCAAACATACTTCTCTTAGTATACTAGAAGTTAGTATCATCAGGATAGTGTACGTACTAACTAGTAACTAATCCTCCACAGATAGTATGTCTCAAATCAAACTCTGCTGCTACACACTAACAGGAAATGACGCAACAGCTTCTTCTTCTACTAATATTTAACGATGTTTCAAGCAGCTGTTTGAACACTATCGCCACCTGCTGGCAGCATGTTTTGCAACTTTGGAAAAATAAATAAAGAAAAAATATGAGAATCTAAATAATCGCGAGATATTTAAGCTGGTATCAGCAGCGAAGACGTGTTTATCCTCCTACTGCTGCTGAAAATACACCTGGAAGTATATGAATATATATGCATTTATATATGACGTAACTTCTGTTTAATACGTCACTAAGATGGAGCTGTTTAGTGTGGTTAGTGTCCATCGATCCATACTCAGTTTTGTGGGCGTGTTAGTACGCCAATTTAGTGTGCATGGCGCACTACATTTACATACTAAGAATTGAGACACACTAACGCACTAAAAATACTAACTTTGAGTACGCTAGTATGCGATTTGAGACACAGCACTGGGGTGTCAAACCGGTCCAGAGAAGGTTCAGGTGCAGGTTTGTGTTCAAAACCAGTCAAGCACACATGAGTTATTAACCAATCAGGCGTCGGCTTAACAAGCAACACCTGACTGACAATTAATTGATGACTGTCTTCAGACCTGATTGGTTGAACTATATGTGCTTATGGTTGGAACCTTCACCACCTGAACCTTCTCTGGACCGGTTTGACACCTGTGGTCTACACATTCAAAAATATTGAATTTTGAATTATTGTAATTAGATAATTGAAAATGTATAATTGAAAAGTGATATTTACAAAATGTATATATTTTTTATTATTACACAGATTTAATACATTTTCCAAATGTAATATTTTTTATACGTTTAAATGTGATATAAAATGATATAATAGTGTCACCAGACATTACTAAAGGAGTTCTGAGCTACTTGATCCAACTAAAGATTATTAAATAACATTTTTTAAATATTATAAAAAATAATGAACACATGTTAGTGATCAAATAGATCTGTGTTCCTTTAGTAATGTCTGCTGACACTAATAAACCAACATTTTTATATCGAATTTAAACGTCTACACATTAAAAAAATATATTGTATTTTTAAATGATTGGAATTAGAAAAGTCCAACTTTTCTAAATATAACTTTTTTTTATCCAATTATCTTGAAAAACAAACAAATCCAACCTTTCAATATACAAATCTATTATTTTTACATTATTGAATAAAAACAAATTTAACATTTTAATATAAAAAATATTGAAATAAATCATTGAAAAAAACAACAAAAAGCTAAAAAAACGCTCAATATTCCGACGCCACAGAAACAACAGGATCTTCTATTCATGACGTCAGGTTCAGTTTTGAACAACAACCTCAGCCGCTGGCGTGTGTTTCTTCTTCACCTCTGATTGGACGGTAATTACAGCCGACAGGTGTGATGGATGTTCTACCCATCATGCACTCTGTCTTCATTCCGGGTCCCTTCATGACGAGGCTTCACGGCACCTTCGGGATCAGCGGCTGATTGGAGGAGAAGCACAAATGAATCTTCTCTTTCAAACCAGTACGATATGAGGACACAAAACAGAATTATTTAACAAATATAACTGATAAAAATACATCTTGTTTACATCTCTTAATGCTCCAATTAATGGGCGGCGCTTATGACAAAGAAAGCGTCCCATTGGTTGATGTTGTAACTTGTCGTCCAATCAGCTGCAGCTTCACTAACATGGTTCTCTGTGAGTGTGTAGATCAATACAGTTGTTCTTATAGTAACACAATTAAGAATTGATAAGAAATATCGAAGATAGTTTTCGTCGACAGTGCCGAGGAAATACATTCTTTTAACAAAGCAGAAACCTGGAGCAGAACCAGACTCGAGCTGGGAGGGAGGAGGAGATAATGGGAGAAATTAGTAATAATTTTATGGTTGATATTTCAATAAAGTGTGTGTAAAGTTGGGGTTTTGTTCCGATGAAGCGACTCCTCGACGATGATACCAGGTTGTAAAGAAGGAAACAGACACAAGAATGAGTTTAAGAGAAAATGCTCGTTTAGTTAAATATGCAAAAGTCAGAGACACAACTTACATGATTCAAAGGCCTTGGAAAAGCAGAAATCTATGGCATTACTAAGTTATTTTTTTATAGTATGAATATTCAGGTAAACGCCTCTGGTTATTTAATCATGTATGATTAGTCAAATACTCTAAACAGAATTTTAACCGCAGTTTTATGTCTTCTCGAGAGAGAATCTGTTTCATCAGTTGACTTACGCAGATGTCTGTCCTTGTCCTTGTTGGAACCAGACTGGCATCATCTACTGGCATCATCTACACATTGTTTAGTGTCTCAGTGTCGACCTGAGGAATCCATCCCATCCTGACAGTCGATCATCTGGAGATGTTCACAGAGTGTGTGTTTGTGTCAGTATGTTCCTCCAGACCTGTGCATCTGCACCTTCGTGCTGGAGCAGTCGCTGTCGGTCCGGGCCCTGCAGGAGATGCTGGCCAAGAGTGGACAGAACAGCGAAGGGGTGAGTGAAGACCTTCTCGCACGGATCATCAAACTCATCAAAACTACCCCCTAGTACTTCAAGTCCAGACAGTTTTTCATAACGACTATTTCTCACGTCCTTCTCGATAGTCCCGCGGCCTGGATCGACGGGTATGTTCCCTCGCTCGCGACCTTTCACCCTCACCCTGCATGTACTGTAGCTCACTCTGACCCACACTATCATGGTCTCAGGAGGATGTTTCTCACTGTGAGTCATGATGGTCCTGGAGGGTCCAGTTCAGGAGGTCCATCCCTGATGTGGGCCTCCATTGAAGTAGAGTTTGGAGCATGTAGTACTTAAACAAGTACTGCTTGTTTAAATATACAGTACGAAGTTGAAGTACTACATGTTTGAATATATAGTATGAAGTTGAAGTACCACATGTTTACATATATAGTACGAAGTTGAAGTAAGGTAAGGTAAGGTAAGGTAAAACTTTAGTACTTTAGTACTACATGTTTAAACATATAGTATGAAGTTGAAGTACTACATGTTTGAATATATAGTACGAAGTTGAAGTACTACATGTTTGAATATATAGTACAAAGTTGAAGTACTACATGTTTAAACATATATAGTATGAAGTTGAAGTACTACATGTTTGAATATATAGTACGAAGTTGAAGTACCACATGTTTAAATATATAGTACGAAGTTGAAGTACCACATGTTTAAATATACAGTACAAAGTTGAAGTACTACATGTTTAAATATATAGTACGAAGTTGAAGTACTACATGTTTAAATATACAGTACAAAGTTGAAGTACCACATGTTTAAATATATAGTACGAAGTTGAAGTACTACATGTTTGAATATGTATATATGTATTAAATCTATGTGTAAAAATAAAAAGCTATTTTAACAACAATTACAAAAACTCACTGGAAGACACTAACGTCTCACTGATGGTGCCACGAAAATAGTGAACTCCCATGATGCCTTGCTACACACTGATCTATTTGGTGACGTCTGTTGGCCGCACACAGACACACAAATACACAGACCCACACACAGACACACATGATGGTCCATGAACAGGTACCGGCTCATGAGGCAGTTTTTTACTGGATGGCATATTCTTGACATCATTTGTGTTCTATTGATTATTAATGTCTGGAGGAGGTTTTATTATAAAGTGAGACGAGATGACTTTTAAATAGAATCTCATAATCGATGCTGTTGTTTTTGTCGAGTTTACTCCAAAACTAAACCAATGAAAATGAGTAAAAAAAACTAACTCTTTATAAAAGTCATCGACAGCTGTGATTGGTCGGCTGGGCGGCAAAGCATTATGGGAGCTGTTCAGGTCGGTGTCACTGAGAGGGTTGAGAGGGATTTTAGAAAAAATGTTCTTAATTTAACCAGAGACGACTTGAACAGTTTGTAGAGTTTGTACGTTTCACCTCTTAGTGTTTACTCCGGGAACTCCGGTTTCCTCTCAAAAAACAGACAGAGGTCAATGGAAGCGTCTAAGAAGCTGTCTGTAGATGTGAGAGGTTGTGTCTCAGTGACAGACTAGTGACCTGCTCTGGGTGTCCCCCGCCTCTCGCCCTGTGTAGCTGGGACAGACTCCGTTCTATCGCCCTGTGTAGCTGGGACAGACTCCGTTCTATCGCCCTGTGTAGCTGGGACAGACGCCGTTCTATCGCCCTGTGTAGCTGGGACAGACTCCGTTCTATCGCCCTGTGTAGCTGGGACAGACTCCGTTCTATCGCCCTGTGTAGCTGGGACAGACTCCGTTCTATCGCCCTGTGTAGCTGGGACAGACTGCGTTCTATCGCCCTGTGTAGCTGGGACAGACTCCGTTCTATCGCCCTGTGTAGCTGGGACAGACTCCGTTCTATCGCCCTGTGTAGCTGGGACAGACTCCGTTCTATCGCCCTGTGTAGCTGGGACAGACTCCGTTCTATCGCCCTGTGTAGCTGGGACAGACTCCGTTCTATCGCCCTGTGTAGCTGGGACAGACTCCGTTCTATCGCCCTGTGTAGCTGGGACAGACTCCGTTCTATCGCCCTGTGTAGCTGGGACAAACTCCGTTCTATCGCCCTGTGTAGCTGGGACAGACTCCGTTCTAGCGCCCTGTGTAGCTGGGACAGACTCCGTTCTATCGCCCTGTGTAGCTGGGACAGACTCCGTTCTAGCGCCCTGTGTAGCTGGGACAGACTCCGTTCTATCGCCCTGTGTAGCTGGGACAGACTGCGTTCTATCGCCCTGTGTAGCTGGGACAGACTCTGTTCTATCGCCCTGTGTAGCTGGGACAAACTCCGTTCTATCGCCCTGTGTAGCTGGGACAGACTCCGTTCTAGCGCCCTGTGTAGCTGGGACAGACTCCGTTCTATCGCCCTGTGTAGCTGGGACAGACTCCGTTCTATCGCCCTGTGTAGCTGGGACAGACTCCGTTCTATCGCCCTGTGTAGCTGGGACAGACTCCGTTCTATCGCCCTGTGTAGCTGGGACAGACTCCGTTCTATCGCCCTGTGTAGCTGGGACAGACTCCGTTCTATCGCCCTGTGTAGCTGGGACAGACTCCGTTCTATCGCCCTGTGTAGCTGGGACGGACTCCGTTCTATCGCCCTGTGTAGCTGGGACAGACTCCGTTCTATCGCCCTGTGTAGCTGGGACAGACTCCGTTCTATCGCCCTGTGTAGCTGGGACAGACTCCGTTCTATCGCCCTGTGTAGCTGGGACAGACTCCGTTCTATCGCCCTGTGTAGCTGGGACAGACTCCGTTCTATCGCCCTGTGTAGCTGGGACAGACTCCGTTCTATCGCCCTGTGTAGCTGGGACAGACTCCGTTCTATCGCCCTGTTTAGCTGGGACAGACTCCGTTCTATCGCCCTGTGTAGCTGGGACAGACTCCGTTCTATCGCCCTGTGTAGCTGGGACAGACTCCGTTCTATCGCCCTGTGTAGCTGGGACAGGTTTGTTCAGGCAGAATCTCTGTTATATTTTCTATGAAAAGCATCTTCACGCTGAGAGATGGTCTCACAGCAGGGGGTGAGACGCTGTAAAGGTCATGATTGATTCCAGGACTGGCCTCCCGTGTTCAGGCAGATCCCGGATCAGATCCCGGCGTCTCACCTCCATACGTCCAGAGAGCTTCGCTGCAGCAGCATGTGTTGGACGAGCTCAGCGGCGCCGACCCGCGAGCCCACAGATTCTGCACAGATTCTGCACAGCAACTGCAGCGAAGACGACGGTCCCGGCAGCCAATCAAGGAGGGAACATGTCGGCCGTGGAGGAGCTGCTCTGAGCAGGACCAGCAGCTGGGATCTGGACCTGGAACCACAGCGGTCTGGATCAGGGACGCTTTAGATCGGTGGAGAGAAAACAAAAATATCTTCCTCTCCGTCAGAACCTGCTTCGACTTGTTTTCAGTGTGATCTTGATTTAACATTTCACTGGTTAAAAAGATTTATCCTTCATTTGTTTGCTTTATTCTTTTTATAATTAAATTAAATCATTTCTATATTGAAAGGTTTTATTTCATTTATTGACTATTTTGATATATTGAATTTTTTATTTATTTTATTAATTAAATACTATTATTTAACATTTAAAAAATAATTCTTATTTCTTTTTCATTTACTATGATATTCTAACTTTAGTCGTTAAGATTTTTTTCTATATTCAATATGTATTAATTCTTAGTCTTTTAACTTCAACATATAAATGTTGGTTTGATAGTACAAACGATCAGACAAAACCAACAGAGCAAAGAGCTACTGGATCGAACTCTCAGCCAATCACGCGACCCGTGGACGATCACATGATGAGTTTTATTAAACTATATAAAAAAACCCAAATTCAACCTTTTAACATAGAAGTTATTTAATTAAATTATTAAAGAAAACAAACGTAACCTTTCAATGTAAACAATTATAATATAATTCAAAACTATTCTTAGAAAAATCTACATAAATAATTCAAAGTTTCAACATTTGAAATGTTAAATTCAATCACTCGCTGGTAAACGTCACGGAAATCTGTAAAAGTCTGAAATATGTCGGTTAAAAAACGACAAAAACGATCAAAGTCTTTCCGCGCCGACTGATCTTGTGCGACCCTGGTGCGACGGGTCAAAGGTCAAAGGTCAGCAGAGAGAATAATGACCCTCTTTCTCACCTCAATGCATCCTAGAGGCTGATCCGAAAGGTAAGCGGCGCGACGACGATGATGACAGCGACAGCGTCGTCCATCCATCATCCGACCGTAGATGTAGCATCTTTCCCGCGTTCCTGTAGCCAGAGTGCGGGAAAGATGACCCTCGTATCCGGGATACGGGAGATCACTTTGAGATCACTTTGAGATCACTTTGAGATCACTTTGAGATCACTTTGAGATCACTTTGAGATCACTTTGAGATCACTTTGAGATCACTTTGCATGTCTCTCCGGGGGGGTGTCGCTCACGCCTCCCTCGAGTACAGCTGGAGGTCATCATCGTTGAGCCAGGAGGTCAAGGGTCAGAGGTCGAAGGGATGTTTAACACGTTTGGAATCTGTCTTCAGGCGGCGCAGAGCGGCGGACACAAGACGCTCCTGTACGGACACGCCATCCAGCTGCGCCACTCCTTCAGCTCCATGGTGAGGAACACTGGGACTGTTGTAGTACTTTTTGATGTAGTTCCAGGAATTACTAGATCATACAAAACATGTTAATATGGTAAAATATATATTATGTTTCATAAAACGTGCCTTACATTTCATTTTAAATAATGACATTTCCTACTAATTTACCCCACGAGAATATGAAGGTCAATGGTGTCTTTAGTAATCAGTTAAATTCATTAAAGATTATAAAATATTTTCAAAAAGTTGCTTCATGGTCCAGAACCGAAACAAAAACACTTTTTGTGAAGGAAGATATTTCAGTAGATTTGAAGCAAGTTTTAAAATTGAATAATAAAGAAAACAAATCTACCTCCACGTGGGAAGTAGCTAAGAAAGAAAAAATGAATGTTTACTTCCTGTTTGGCGTGTAAACAATTCGAAGGTCGTCATATATTTGAGAGTAAAATATATAGTATAGTAATATAGTAATAGTTCGAGGTCTTTCTCTCTGAAAATGACAAAGTAAAGAAGTAACTTTGTGTAATGCATCAAGGAGTTGAAGTGTTTTAAGACGTATTTAAGTTTTAGCAACCTTGTTAGCCTAGCGTGCGACATTAGCAACCTTGTTAGCCTAGCGTGCGACATTAGCAGCCTTTTTAGCCTAGAGTGCAACATTAGCAACCTTGTTAGCCTTGCGTGCGACATTAGCAACCTTGTTAGCCTAGCATGCGACATTAGCAACCTTTTTAGCCTAGAGTGCAACATTAGCAACCTTGTTAGCCTAGTGTGTGACATTAGCAACCTTGTTAGCCTAGCGTGCAACATAAGCAACCTTTTTAGCCTAGAGTGCAACATTAGCAACCTTGTTAGCCTAGCATGCGACATTAGCAACCGTGTTAGCCTAACGTGCTACATTAGCAACCTTGTTAGCCTAGCATGCTATATTAGCAACCTTGTTAGCCTAGCGTGCGACATTAGCAACCTTTTTAGCCTAGAGTGCAACATTAGCAACCTTGTTAGCCTAGCGTGCGACATTAGCAACCTTTTTAGCCTAGCGTGCAACATTAGCAACCTTTTTAGCCTAGAGTGCAACATTAGCAACCTTGTTAGCCTAGCGTGTGACATTAGCAACCTTGTTAGCCTAGCGTGCAACATTAGCAACCTTTTTAGCCTAGAGTGCAACATTAGCAACCTTGTTAGCCTAGCGTGCGACATTAGCAACCTTGTTAGCCTAGCGTGCAACATTAGCAACCTTGTTAGCCTAGCATGCTACATTAGCAATGTTATTAGCTTCATGCTATATGTTGATATATTTGTTCGAAGTCTGCATGTAGCCTGAATCTCTCCTCATATTCTAGTTAGAACACAGTAAGTAAGTAAGTAATTAAATTATAATAAACAATAAAAAAGGGTGTAGCTCTATATATTTCAAGTGTTAAACGTTATAAAGTGACTGTATCTCTGTCACAATATTATTGTGTCGTGAGTCATAAATGCAGCCGAATGACCAAAACAATACTTTTGGGAAGGTAATATGAAACTCAACTGTCTTTAAAATATAGTATTATTGTAATGTAGTTACTGACTTTAAAATGAGAGTAATAAGTCATAAATAATGGTTTTCTATTTTGAGGTAATTTGCCCGAAAACTCTGGCTACACATGTGTGAGTCACTAACGCAGTGTGTGATGTGTGTGTCGCAGTATCTGGCCTGTTTGAAGACGTCGAGGTCACAGACAGATAAGTTGTCGTTTGATGTCGGCCTGCAGGAGGATTCCACAGGTGAGGCTTTTATCGCTTTCATCATCAGCTTTCCTCCTGAGACTTCATGATGAGCGTCTGCAGCATCTCAGTCACGACTGATCCTGAGATAACATGTCGGTGTTATCATCTCAGGTGTGTGTCGTACGTTCGCAGGTGAGGCGTGTTGGTGGACGATCCATCCAGCCTCCAAACAGAGGTCGGAGGGAGAGAAGGTTCGCATCGGTGACGACCTCATCCTCGTCAGCGTCTCTTCGGAGAGATACCTGGTGAGTCGCCGTTCTTTAATAATTACTTTTCTTCAAACACATGTCGTACAAACTCCATCAGTGTGTGGTTTTCTGCTGCAACTGCAACCAAGCGATCTTAAAAAGAACTATAAAATGTTCTTTAGTTGTGTTGTGTATTTTCGTAAACGTTTTGAGACAATACATATCACGATACAGGGACAAACAATTCCATATATTGTGATTATATTGTAGTATATATTGATACTGTAGGAACAAGAATATATTTGCAGTGCATTAGTTTTCAAACCAAAATACTGTATGTCCAAACATCAGCTTTAAAAGCTGCTGGACTCACTGTATCCTCTCGTCCTCAGTCGTAACTGCTTTCATTTGTTTTCAAACTAAAATATGTCCAAACATCAGCTTCAAAAGCTGCTGGATTCACTGTATCCTCTCGTCCTCAGTTGTAACTGCTTTCATTTGTTGTTCAAACCAAAATATGTCCAAACATCACCTTTAAAAGCTGATGGGCTCACTGTATCCTCTCGTCCTCAGTCGTAACTGCTTTCATTTGTTTACAAACCAAAATATGCCCAAACATCAGCTTTAAAAGCTGCTGGACTCACTGTATCCTCTCGTCCTCAGTCGTAACTGCTTTCATTAGTTTTCAAACCAAAATATGTCCAAACATCAGCTTTAAAAGATGCTGGACTCACTGTATCCTCTCATCCTCAGTCGTAACTGCTTTCATTAGTTTTCAAACCAAAATATGTCCAAACGTCAGCTTTTAAAGCTGCTGGACTCACTGTATCCTCTCGTCCTCAGTCGTAACTGCTTTCATTTGTTTACAAACCAAAATATGTCCAAACATCAGCTTTAAAAGCCGCTGGAGTCGACTGTATCCTCTCGTCCTCAGTCCTAACTGCTTTCATTTGTTTACAAACCAAAATATGTCCAAACATCAGCTTTAAAAGCTGCTGGACTCACTGTATCCTCTCGTCCTCAGTCGTAACTGCTTTCATTTGTTTACAAACCAAAATATGTCCAAACATCAGCTTTAAAAGCTGCTGGACTCACTGTATCCTCTCGTCCTCAGTCGTAACTGCTTTCATTAGTTTTCAAACCAAAATATGTCCAAACATCAGCTTTAAAAGCTGCTGGACTCACTGTATCCTCTCGTCCTCAGTCGTAACTGCTTTCATTTGTTTTCAAACTAAAATATGTCCAAACATCAGCTTCAAAAGCTGCTGGATTCACTGTATCCTCTCGTCCTCAGTTGTAACTGCTTTCATTTGTTGTTCAAACCAAAATATGTCCAAACATCACCTTTAAAAGCTGATGGGCTCACTGTATCCTCTCGTCCTCAGTCGTAACTGCTTTCATTTGTTTACAAACCAAAATATGCCCAAACATCAGCTTTGAAAGCTGCTGGACTCACTGTATCCTCTCGTCCTCAGTCGTAACTGCTTTCATTAGTTTTCAAACCAAAATATGTCCAAACATCAGCTTTAAAAGCTGCTGGACTCACTGTATCCTCTCATCCTCAGTCGTAACTGCTTTCATTAGTTTTCAAACCAAAATATGTCCAAACGTCAGCTTTTAAAGCTGCTGGACTCACTGTATCCTCTCGTCCTCAGTCGTAACTGCTTTCATTTGTTTACAAACCAAAATATGTCCAAACATCAGCTTTAAAAGCCGCTGGAGTCGACTGTATCCTCTCGTCCTCAGTCGTAACTGCTTTCATTTGTTTACAAACCAAAATATGTCCAAACATCAGCTTTAAAAGCCGCTGGAGTCGACTGTATCCTCTCGTCCTCAGTCCTAACTGCTTTCATTAGTTTTCAAACCAAAATATGCCCAAACATCAGCTTTAAAAGCTGCCGGAGTCGACTGTATCCTCTCGTCCTCAGTCGTAACTGCTTTCATTTGTTTTTAAACCAAAATATATCCAAACATCAGCTTTAAAAGCTGCCGGAGTCGACTGTATCCTCTCGTCCTCAGTCGTAACTGCTTTCATTTGTTTTTAAACCAAAATATGCCCAAACATCAGCTTTAAAAGCTGCTGGACTCACTGTATCCTCTCGTCCTCAGTTATCGCCAGTAGTTTACTCTTTCTTTAGCTGTGGAGGAAGTAATGATTGCTGCCATCTAGAGGCCAGAAGTTTAATTGCATGACAAACATGAATAAACACTGTATATATTGAGCATGTGAAGTTAATCATTGTATTCTATAGAAACTTAAAACAATCTATTGAAGAACTATGATATAAAAATAAGAAAAATAAATAAATAAATGTATATACATTATTTTTATATTATATTATATATAAATATATATTATAATATTATTATATAAATATATAAATGAATTTTCATGGATACAGTGCAGTTAATTATGGATAAAGGATCGTAAACATGTCTCTATTATTCAGCGTCACTCACACAACAAGGTAATAACTGTGTCGTCCTGCAGCACCTGTCCATCTCAGGTGGACACATCCAGGTGGACGCCTCCTTCATGCAGACGCTGTGGAACGTCCATCCCATCTGCTCCGGCAGCAACATAGAGGAAGGTACGATATCTCATCTGTTGACGAGAACCTGCAGATGTCCCTGCTGAGGGAACTGGACGAGCCAGCAGGGAGAAGATGGATATTGCTTCTGTGTTGTTGTTCCTCGTGTGGGAGGTTGAGTCGAGACTCGACCACGTGACTGATGACTCGTCGTGACTCACACCTGTGGTCTGCTGCCCCGCAGGTCACCTGTTGGGAGGTCACGTGATGCGACTGTTCCACGGACACGACGAAGTGGTGACCATCCCGGGGTCGGAGCAGAGCGAGGAGCAGCAGAGGTGAGAGGTCACACCTGGGTCAGGGATCTCAGGCCCGGGCCCTGGAAGTGGGTCAACAACAGCTGACGGTACCAGGTCCAGGTCCAGGTCCAGCACTGTGTGTCTGTGGTGGCACACTTCCAGACTGCTGCTATTTTTAGATCCATGGAGGGAGGAGTAGTTTCCAGATTTAGCTTCTAAACATAAAAGAAGATTAAAAGCGTTTAGTCTCCAGACTAACTAACCCAGATATGATCAAACAAGTGGTCAGAACCAAACAACAATCACACCTGTGGCTCACCTGTAGACGTCTGCAGCAGACATGCGCACTCCTGCACACGAATATGTAAATACGTTTTTAGCTACATAACAACAGTTATGAAGTGGATTCCTCGCAAAGATAATATAATATAATTGTTCCCATTAATAAGTCAAATGCAAAGAATGTGATTATAATTGTTTAACTTTGATAATTAATTATTCAAAAACATGGAAAACGGACACATTTTATTGATGGTATTTATTTCATTTGGGCCTAATATTAACTTTCCGTGATCCACGTCTTATTGTTTTGAACAATATTGAGCCGTAAGTCATTTATATTTGTATAGAGCTTTTCCAGACCAGGGTCACAAAGAACTTAAACAATCAAAACAATATTCAATAAAATATATACTTAAAAGGTCAAGAAAACACAGAGACAAACACAAGAGTCTCAGAGAATCAAGGAAAAACTCAAATAAAAGTGTCTTGAGATGTTTCTTGAAGGAGTCAGTAGATCATCAAACACAGATGTTTCTTGAAGGAGTCAGTAGATCATCAAACACAGAGATGTTTCTTGAAGGAGTCAGTAGATCATCAAACACAGATGTTTCTTGAAGGAGTCAGTAGATCATCAAACACAGATGTTTCTTGAAGGAGTCAGTAGATCATCAAACACAGATGTTTCTTGAAGGAGTCAGTAGATCATCAAACACAGGTGTTTCTTGAAGGAGTCAGTAGATCATCAAACACAGAGATGTTTCTTGAAGGAGTCAGTAGATCATCAAACACAGATGTTTCTTGAAGGAGTCAGTAGATCATCAAACACAGATGTTTCTTGAAGGAGTCAGTAGATCATCAAACACAGATGTTTCTTGAAGGAGTCAGTAGATCATCGAACACAGATGTTTCTTGAAGGAGTCAGTAGATCATCAAACACAGATGTTTCTTGAAGGAGTCAGTAGATCATCAAACACAGATGTTTCTTGAAGGAGTCAGTAGATCATCAAACACAGATGTTTCTTGAAGGAGTCAGTAGATCATCAAACACAGATGTTTCTTGAAGGAGTCAGTAGATCATCAAACACAGAGATGTTTCTTGAAGGAGTCAGTAGATCATCAAACACAGATGTTTCTTGAAGGAGTCAGTAGATCATCAAACACAGATGTTTCTTGAAGGAGTCAGTAGATCATCAAACACAGATGTTTCTTGAAGGAGTCAGTAGATCATCAAACACAGATGTTTCTTGAAGGAGTCAGTAGATCATCAAACACAGATGTTTCTTGAAGGAGTCAGTAGATCATCAAACACAGATGTTTCTTGAAGGAGTCAGTAGATCATCAAACACAGATGTTTCTTGAAGGAGTCAGTAGATCATCAAACACAGAGATGGTTCCAAAGCTCATGTCCTGCCCAGTTACAATTTTCTATTTGTGTCACGTCAACCTGTCTCTTGCTTGTCAGTCACATGCCCTCAGGCGAGGGAAACCGAACAATGAGTGCAGATATGATGCTTCTCGTCTCAGCCGTACAGGACGACCTTGAGACTTTCAAAAAAGCCTCCATAGACACTAAAACACCCACTCGCTCCTCTGGTGTCCCCAGGATAGTCAACTACGAGACGGGAAAAGCCGGAGCCAATGCCAGGTCCCTGTGGAGGCTGGAGCCGCTGAGGATCAGGTTCGTCCTCCGTGTTACAAATGTCACTTCTTACCTCGTCTTGATGGAAACGATGATGTTAATGATGTCTGAAGTGTGTTAACCCTCCAGAAGTCCTGACAAAACCCTCAAATCCTTGATAAGAAAAGTGATAAAAGCAAGTGTTTCTTCGTAACCTGCTGTTAATAACACTTTAGAGTCTCGTGGCAAGTGAGATGACACTCCTCTGTGACATGTTAGGATCGACGCCTCAATAGATTTTGGGGTCTTTTAGGTCTTCTGAAATGCATGTCTCTGTGGATTAATAGACGAATGTGTGTGTTGCAGCTGGAGCGGGAGCCACATCCGCTGGGGTCAACCTTTTCGACTGCGACATCTGACCACCGGTCACTACCTGGCCCTGACGGACGACCGCGGGTTGGTCCTGCAGGACATCCAGAAGTCGGACACGGTGGCCACGGCTTTCTGCTTCAGGTCTTCGAAGGCAAGACTCTTCACTCATGAACGAGCTTGTCACTTTATTCAAGGTCAAGTAGAGGAGACATCGAAGATACTTTAGTTGCACTCACCAGAAAACACAACCTTGACTGGTGTTAGTAGCAGAAGTGCAGTGTTATATCAGAACAAGTTCATTGAGCGAAGGTGTAGTTTTAGCTCAGCTAAAAACACTGTAAACGGGTCTTAATGTATCTCATGAAATCACCCAATATGGCAACAAAAGCCACCAGTGGTGAACGAGTGCTAACGTCATCAAAACAAAGAGCACTAATGTTGAATCAACAGCAGCGTGACACACTCGACAGAGAGACAATGATTCATCCTGTAATCATGTAAACCAGGTCATGTCATTTCTTCACTTTGTATTTGTTATTTCTGCACGTCTGGACCATGAACGCATCACTGCTGCTGTGGACTAAATGGACAAAAATGCTTCCCCGGTGTGAACCTGGTTCTTAAGGGTTCAAAACTGGATGATCCAAATCATAAAAACGATTAACTTTATATGCCTACTTTATTGTACAAGTGAGTTTTTTTTATTGATTTAATTTAATTTTTATTTTCATTTAATCTATTCTATGCCACACACAATCACTGTGTTGTTTTTACAATACTGACAACAAATATATGATAAATAAATATTATGGTTTTTATGTAAAATTGATTAAAACATTTCCGTCTGTTATAGATATAAAAACGAAGCTCTAAGAAACGTATAGAAAAGAGAAATATGAACAAGTTAATTTTCAGAGTGGAGACATTTTGAAATGTTTTATATAAACTTAGCGGTAAGTAAGAACTTCGAACTAGTTCAGGTAGAGAGAAAGTGAACTTTCCCAACACTGTGTATTTGTGTCAAATATTTGTCTGGAGCTAACGTTCAAACATACTTGAATCCCGTGGATCCTTAAAAGTCTTCAAGGCCATTAAACAAGATTCTAAATATAAGTGGCATTAAATTGTCGTAAATCACATTTTTAAAAAGTCACTTGAAACGTAAACTGAACTCTTGGAGCATCGAGTCGATATTTGGAAACTAGATGCAGTTCAAGACTTTACTTGGTGTCAAATTTATGCATTCATTTGCTGACGATGGAATTTTCTTCACAATCATCTCCAGGAGAAGCTGGAGCAGAGCCCCAAGCGTGACATCGAGGGTATGGGGGTCGCGGAGATTAAATACGGGGACTCGCTCTGCTTCGTCATGCACGTGGCCACCGGACTCTGGCTCTCGTACCAGGCCCCCGATGTCAAGTCCTGCCGCCTGGGTCCCCTGAAGAGACGAGTGAGTGAGATCTGATCCCCCACATCTATGACCTTCACTCACTCTGCTCGTGTAGGCGTGTCTGCACGCCGAAGGTCACATGGACGACGGTCTGACCCTGCAACGCTGTCAACACGAGGAGTCCAGAGCGGCTCGAATCATTCGCAACACATCGCGCCTCTTCAACCGATTCAACAGGTGAAGCTCAACACTTTCTCCGTAATGAAAACTTTAGTTTCACACAGTGTTTGCATTCGTTCCATAACTAAATACCTGGATCGTGATCTACCCAAAGGTCAAAGGTGGTAAAACTGATATTTTATTTGCACAAAATAAAGAACCATTTTAAGCATTTAAAACATAAAGACAAAACAAAAAAAACCCCTGAAAAATGTTTCATAAAATACATTAATTATAATTAAAAACGGGAAAATAATCTGCAAGAAAAAAACGAAAACCTTAAAAGGTTGTTTGTCCCACACTAGCTAGAAAATGAACCAATGAGCTGCTTTCTTTGTCACAAGCTCCACCCATCGGGTTGTCAATAAAAAGAACAGATCTGTGCTGTGTCTCGAATCACACACTTCTCTTAGTATACTAGAAGTTAGTATCATCAGGATAGTGTACGTACTAACTAGTAACTAATCCTCCACAGATAGTATGTCTCAAACATACTTCTCTTAGTATACTAGAAGTTAGTATCATCAGGATAGTGTACGTACTAACTAGTAACTAATCCTCCACAGATAGTATGTCTCAAACATACTTCTCTTAGTATACTAGAAGTTAGTATGCATCAGGATAGTGTACGTACTAACTAGTAACTAATCCTCCACAGATAGTATGTCTCAAATCACACACTTCTCTTAGTATACTAGAAGTTAGTATCATCAGGATAGTGTACGTACTAACTAGTAACTAATTCTCCACAGATAGTATGTCTCAAATCACATACTTCTCTTAGTATACTAGAAGTTAGTATCATCAGGATAGTGTACGTACTAACTAGTAACTAATCCTCCACAGATAGTATGTCTCAAACATACTTCTCTTAGTATACTAGAAGTTAGTATCATCAGGATAGTGTACGTACTAACTAGTAACTAATCCTCCACAGATAGTATGTCTCAAACATACTTCTCTTAGTATACTAGAAGATAGTATGCATCAGGATAGTGTACGTACTAACTAGTAACTAATCCTCCACAGATAGTATGTCTCAAACATACTTCTCTTAGTATACTAGAAGTTAGTATGCATCAGGATAGTGTACGTACTAACTAGTAACTAATCCTCCACAGATAGTATGTCTCAAACATACTTCTCTTAGTATACTAGAAGTTAGTATCATCAGGATAGTGTACGTACTAACTAGTAACTAATCCTCCACAGATAGTATGTCTCGAATCACATACTTCTCTTAGTATACTAGAAGTTAGTATCATCAGGATAGTGTACGTACTAACTAGTAACTAATCCTCCACAGATAGTATGTCTCAAATCACATCCTTCTCTTAGTATACTAGAAGTTAGTATCATCAGGATAGTGTACGTACTAACTAGTAACTAATCCTCCACAGATAGTATGTCTCAAATCACATCCTTCTCTTAGTATACTAGAAGTTAGTATCATCAGGATAGTGTACGTACTAACTAGTAACTAATCCTCCACAGATAGTATGTCTCAAATCACATCCTTCTCTTAGTATACTAGAAGTTAGTATCATCAGGATAGTGTACGTACTAACTAGTAACTAATCCTCCACAGATAGTATGTCTCAAACATACTTCTCTTAGTATACTAGAAGTTAGTATCATCAGGATAGTGTACGTACTAACTAGTAACTAATCCTCCACAGATAGTATGTCTCAAATCACATACTTCTCTTAGTATACTAGAAGTTAGTATCATCAGGATAGTGTACGTACTAACTAGTAACTAATCCTCCACAGATAGTATGTCTCAAATCACATACTTCTCTTAGTATACTAGAAGTTAGTATCATCAGGATAGTGTACTTACTAACTAGTAACTAATCCTCCACAGATAGTATGTCTCAAACATACTTCTCTTAGTATACTAGAAGTTAGTATCATCGGGATAGTGTACGTACTAACTAGTAACTAATTCTCCACAGATAGTATGTCTCAAACATACTTCTCTTAGTATACTATAAGTTAGTATCATCAGGATAGTGTACATACTAACTAGTAACTAATCCTCCACAGATAGTATGTCTCAAATCGCATACTTCTCTTAGTATACTAGAAGTTAGTATGCATCAGGATAGTGTACGTACTAACTAGTAACTAATCCTCCACAGATAGTATGTCTCAAATCACATCCTTCTCTTAGTATACTAGAAGTTAGTATCATCAGGATAGTGTATGTACTAACTAGTAACTAATCCTCCACAGATAGTATGTCTCAAATCACTTACTCCTCTTAGTATACTAGAAGTTAGTATCATCAGGATAGTGTACATACTAACTAGTAACTAATCCTCCACAGATAGTATGTCTCAAACATACTTCTCTTAGTATACTAGAAGTTAGTATGCATCAGGATAGTGTACGTACTAACTAGTAACTAATCCTCCACAGATAGTATGTCTCAAACATACTTCTCTTAGTATACTAGAAGTTAGTATCATCAGGATAGTGTACGTACTAACTAGTAACTAATCCTCCACAGATAGTATGTCTCAAATCACATACTTCTCTTAGTATACTAGAAGTTAGTATCATCAGGATAGTGTACGTACTAACTAGTAACTAATCCTCCACAGATAGTATGTCTCAAACATACTTCTCTTAGTATACTAGAAGTTAGTATCATCAGGATAGTGTACGTACTAACTAGTAATTAATCCTCCACAGATAGTATGTCTCAAATCACATACTTCTTTTAGTATACTAGAAGTTAGTATCATCAGGATAGTGTACGTACTAACTAGTAACTAATTCTCCACAGATAGTACGTCTCAAATCACACACCTTTCTTAGTATACTAGAAGTTAGTATCATCAGGATAGTGTACGTACTAACTAGTAACTAATTCTCCACAGATAGTATGTCTCAAATCAAACTCTGCTGCTACGTACTAACAGGAAATGACGTGACAGCTTCTTCTTCTACTACAAGTTTGGAAGAAGAAATAAAGAAAGAATATGAGAAACTAAATATTGCTGAGATATTTACGCCGGTATCAGCACCGTGACGTGTCATCCTCCTACTTTTGTCTGAAAATGCACCTCTAAGTATATGAATATATATGTGTATATACTGTATATATATATATATATGACGAAACTTCCGTTTACAACGTCACTAAGATGGAGCCGTTTAGTGTAGAAAGTGTCCATCGATCCATACTCTTTTTGTTTGGTGGGCGTTTTAGTGACAATCTAGTGTGTATGGAGCACTACATTTACATACTAAGAATTGAGACGCATTTACGCACTAAAAATACTAACTTTGAGTACACAAGTGTGCGATTTGAGACACAGCACTGGTGTTTGGAAGATGTCTGGATGAAACTATAAAAATGTTGCGATCGTGTCGTAAAACGGTTAATATCGAGTCGTGAAATACAAACTATCTCCACAGGCCAGTGACATAAACACACACAAAAAAAAAACTGGATCCCAGAATCCCGCGGGGAAGTCTCGCTGTGGATCTTCATGTTTTTGACGTTTGTCTGGCTCGTGAAAGGTGAGTCGTCAGGCCTCCGACTGTTCAGCGATCCAGTCAAGTGGCAAACGTCGCCGCGCCGTCGTCACGCTTCCACGGAAGTCAGGGAGCGTGTAAGTGGTTGCTCCCATTTGTTTCCGAGCGGCCCGGTCTCCCATGAGTGGTACACTTGGCGGCAACGGTGTGAGTCAGTCAGCCTCCCCTGCGGCTGTGAAACATCGCCGCCGCCCCCCCGCCGCTGTGTATGTGTGACTCCGGCTATTTTTAGAACGCCAGCGGAAATCAGTGTTTCAGCATGGATGAACCCGTGAGCCGAACATAACGTTAGTCATGGTGCGGAGATATAGAAATATGCTCGTCAAACGCTTGTGTTCGTGCCTCCTCAGAGATCTGGACCTCCTGGGCGCCAAGAACAAGGCCATGGCGGTGGTTCTGCCCGTGGACGAGGTGCTGCAGACGCTCAACGACCTCATCACTTACTTCCAGCTTCCCGACGCCGAGCTGGAGCACGAGGAGAAACAAATCAAGCTGCGCTCGCTCAAGAACCGGCAGAATCTCTTCAAACAGGAAGTGAGTGCCGCGAACACGGAGAGCGTTTCCTCTCCGTCAAACAAAAGACTGTAACTGTAGCAAAAACGTGATGAAAGCGTCATGAAATATTCAATGCAGTGCGATAACTGCTGTCAAAACGGATTCCTTTAATCTGGGCTGACCTGACCTTTTCCTAAGAAGCTGCAAAATAAACCTTCGGCACTTCCCGTCCAGTCTTTAGTGGAGTAAGTAAGTAATTTGTATTTGTATAGAGCTTTTCCAGACCAGGGTCACAAAGCGCTTAAACAATCAAAACAATATTCAATAAAATATATACTTTAAAGATCAAGATAATACTGAGAACAACACAGGAGTTCCAGAAAAACGTCTTAAGATGTAAAGGAGTCAGTAGATCATCAAACACAGATGTTTCTTGAAGGAGTCAGTAGATCATCAAACACAGATGTTTCTTGAAGGAGTCAGTAGATCATCAAACACAGATGTTTCTTGAAGGAGTCAGTAGATCATCAAACACAGATGTTTTTTGAAGGAGTCAGTAGATCATCAAACACAGATGTTTCTTGAAGGAGTCAGTAGATCATCAAACACAGATGTTTCTTGAAGGAGTCAGTAGATCATCAAACACAGAGATGTTTCTTGAAGGAGTCAGTAGATCATCAAACACAGATGTTTCTTGAAGGAGTCAGTAGATCATCAAACACAGATGTTTCTTGAAGGAGTCAGTAGATCATCAAACACAGATGTTTCTTGAAGGAGTCAGTAGATCATCAAACACAGATGTTTCTTGAAGGAGTCAGTAGATCATCAAACACAGAGATGTTTCTTGAAGGAGTCAGTAGATCATCAAACACAGAGATGTTTCTTGAAGGAGTCAGTAGATCATCAAACACAGAGATGTTTCTTGAAGGAGTCAGTAGATCATCAAACACAGATGTTTCTTGAAGGAGTCAGTAGATCATCAAACACAGAGATGGTTCCAAAGCTTAGGAGCAACAGTCTGGAAGGATTTCTCTCCTCTGGTCCGGAAGTTCAGGAACCATCAGTAGATTCTGATCCACGGACCTCAGAGCCCGAGCTGGGGTGTAAGTCTGGATCAGATCACTGATGGAAGGTCTGACCATGAATAGATCTGAAAGTAAGAACCAGAATTTTAAAATGATCCTGAAAGAAACTGGCAGCCAGTGAAGAGTTTGAAGGAGAAATGTGAGTTCTTCTACTAGAGCGGCTCAGGATTCTGGCTGCAGAGTTTTGAATCAACTGGAGGTGAGAAGATCCTTCTTGTTTAGACATGTTAACAAACTGTTACAATAGTCCAGACGAGAAGATACAAACGTGACAGACTAAAGACATTTCCAATGTTGAATTCTTTTTTTTAAATGTATTTTTTTAACTATTTAAATATTATATTTCGAAATATTAAATTCAAACATTTGTATATTGAAAGGTTGAATTAGTTTTCAATTCATAATTGAATTCAATAATTTCTATAAATGATATTAATATGATTGATTTAAAAATATCAAATATTCATTGAAATTGACATACTTGATTGAACTCTCAGCTTATCATGTGACACTCACGATCACATGATCACGTGCCCTTATAAGGGGGTCAATTTTTGACTTACAATATTTTCTACACACGTAGTGTAGTTGGCCGTTTCTCCTAATCCCATTAAAGCAAAGCCCTTCCAGTAGTGAGCGGATAAAATAAAATGTATTATTTTGAACCCACTTCAAATACTAAATAATAGGCAACATAACTGCTACATCACATTACTTAATTAACTGGATATTTTCGACTATAAAGCTCACTTAAAATCCTTTAATTAAAATAATAGAGATTGTGCCTTATTAGCATTATGTTTTAATTATGGTTTTACTTACGGATTTTTTATGTCGGTCGAATGGATGATAAACACACTGCAATAGTATTTACTATTATCCTGAAATTAAAAGGCTCTGAATTAAAATACATTGGATAAAGAAAGTCTACTTTGTAATTAGAATATCAAGCTCTGTGTTTAAAAAGAGAAGACATTCTTATGAAAATATTTGACTTTTTAAATTCAGATGTATAAAAAAATAATCCTTTAAATGTACAATATTTAATATATTTGTTATATATATGGTGACAGAAGGGAGAGTGTGTCCAGTGGAAAAAGAGCAGAAATGTTCCCCATTTACTCCCCTAAACAAATACATTATTCAATGTCTTTTGCTTTTAATGTAAACTCCTTCTTCTCTCGTAGGCCTTTCAAGACACTGTCATATAAAATAGTAATTTCCTTGAGTATTTCTCCTCCCCATAGATACATCCCATGATTAATTCATGTCCACGCATGTGTTCCAGGGCATGCTCATCCTGGTCTCCGACTGCATTGACCGACTGAACGTCTACCACAGCGTGGCCCACTTCGGGGAGTGTGCTGGTCCAGAAGCCGGCGCTGCCTGGAAGGACATTCTCAACCTGCTGTACGAGCTGCTGGGTGAGAAGACAAACCTGTTTGTGTTTCAAACGACGCTCCATTAAAGCACGAGAAGCCGTCACAACAGTGGAGCGTCTGGTACTGTCACACCAAAGTGGGTCCATTAGCAGGTGTGTGTCAGTGAGCGACACGTCTAAGTACCTCAGTGAGCAGAACACAAGTGTTCAAAGCTTTGTCTTTGTATCCAACTCTGTATCTTTTCCATTAAAGGAGGTGCGTGTTCACAGGTGCTGACATTTGGATACATATTTTTACTCCACAAGTCACCGTAGTATTACTTCACAAGTCACTGTAGTATTATTCCACGTCTCACTGTAGTACTACTCGACGAGTGTAGGTAGTATTACTCCACGAGTCACCTTAGTATTACTCCACGAGTCCAGGTAGTATTACTCCACGAGTCACCGTAGTATTGCTCTACGAGTCACCGTAGTATTACTCCACGAGTCACCGTAGTATTACTCTAGGAGTCGCCATAGTATTACTCTACGAGTCACCGTAGTATTACTCCACGAGTCACCGTAGTATTACTCTAGGAGTCGCCATAGTATTACTCTACGAGTCACCGTAGTATTACTCCACAAGTCACCGTAGTATTACTTCACAAGTCACTGTAGTATTATTCCACGTCTCACTGTAGTACTACTCGACGAGTGTAGGTAGTATTACTCCACGAGTCACCTTAGTATTACTCCACGAGTCCAGGTAGTATTACTCCACGAGTCACCGTAGTATTGCTCTACGAGTCACCGTAGTATTACTCCACGAGTCACCGTAGTATTACTCTAGGAGTCGCCATAGTATTACTCTACGAGTCACCGTAGTATTACTCCACGAGTCACCGTAGTATTACTCCTCGAGTCAACGTAGTATTACTCCACGAGTCACCGTAGTATTGCTCTACGAGTCACCGTAGTATTACTCCACGAGTCACCGTAGTATTACTCTAGGAGTCGCCATAGTATTACTCTACGAGTCACCGTAGTATTACTCCACGAGTCACCGTAGTATTACTCCTCGAGTCAACGTAGTATTACTCCACGAGTAACCATAGTATTACTCCACGAGTCGCCATAGTATTACTCTACGAGTCACCTTAGTATTACTCCACGAGTCCAGGTAGTATTACTACTCGAGTCAACGTAGTCTTACTCCACGAGTCACCGTAGTATTACTCTACGAGTCACCGTAGTATTACTCCACGAGTCACCGTAGTATTACTCCACGAGTCACCGTAGTATTACTCCTCGAGTCAACGTAGTGTTACTCCACGAGTAACCATAGTATTACTCCACGAGTCGCCATAGTATTACTCTACGAGTCACTGTAGTATTACTCCACGAGTCACCCTAGTATTGCTCCACGAGTCTAGGTAGTATTACTCCTCGAGTCACCGTAGTATTACTCCACGAGTCACCGTAGTATTACTCCACGTGTCACCGTAGTATTACTCCACGAGTCACCGTAGTATTACTCTACGAGTCGCCATAGTATTACTCTACGAGTCACCGTAGTATTACTCTACGAGTCACCGTAGTATTACTCTACGAGTCACCGTAGTATTACTCCACGAGTCACCGTAGTATTACTCCACGAGTCACCCTAGTATTGCTCCACGAGTCTAGGTAGTATTACTCCTCGAGTCACCGTAGTATTACTCCACGAGTCACCGTAGTATTACTCCACGTGTCACCGTAGTATTACTCCACGAGTCACCATAGTATTACTCTACGAGTCGCCATAGTATTACTCTACGAGTCACCGTAGTATTACTCTACGAGTCACCGTAGTATTACTCTACTAGTCACCGTAGTATTACTCCACGTGTCACCGTAGTATTACTCCACGAGTCACCGTAGTATTACTCTACGAGTCGCCATAGTATTACTCTACGAGTCACCGTAGTATTACTCTACGAGTCACCGTAGTATTACTCCACGAGTCACCGTAGTATTACTCCACGAGTCACCGTAGTATTACTCCACGAGTCACCCTAGTATTGCTCCACGAGTCTAGGTAGTATTACTCCTCGAGTCACCGTAGTATTACTCCACGAGTCACCCTAGTATTGCTCCACGAGTCTAGGTAGTATTACTCCACGAGTCTAGGTAGTATTACTCCTCGAGTCACCGTAGTATTACTCCACAAGTCACCCTAGTATTGCTCCACGAGTCTAGGTAGTATTACTCCACGAGTCTAGGTAGTATTACTCCTCGAGTCACCGTAGTATTACTCCACGAGTCACCCTAGTATTGCTCCACGAGTCTAGGTAGTATTACTCCTCGAGTCACTCTAGTATTACTCCATGAGTCACCTTAGTATTACTCCACGAGTCCAGGTAGTATTACTACTCGAGTCAACGTAGTCTTACTCCACGAGTCACCGTAGTATTGCTCCACGAGTCACCGTAGTATTACTCTACAAGTAACCGTAGTATTACTCCACGAGTCACCGTAGTATTACTCTACGAGTCACCGTAGTATTACTCCACGAGTCCAGGTAGTATTACTACTCGAGTCAACGTAGTCTTACTCCACGAGTCACCGTAGTATTGCTCCACGAGTCACCGTAGTATTACTCCACGTGTCACCGTAGTATTACTCCACGAGTCACCATAGTATTACTCTACGAGTCGCCATAGTATTACTCTACGAGTCACCGTAGTATTACTCTACGAGTCACCGTAGTATTACTCTACTAGTCACCGTAGTATTACTCCACGTGTCACCGTAGTATTACTCCACGAGTCACCGTAGTATTACTCTACGAGTCGCCATAGTATTACTCTACGAGTCACCGTAGTATTACTCTACGAGTCACCGTAGTATTACTCCACGAGTCACCGTAGTATTACTCCACGAGTCACCGTAGTATTACTCCACGAGTCACCGTAGTATTACTCCACGAGTCACCGTAGTATTACTCTACGAGTCGCCATAGTATTACTCTACGAGTCACCGTAGTATTACTCTACGAGTCACCGTAGTATTACTCCACGAGTCACCGTAGTATTACTCTACGAGTCGCCATAGTATTACTCTACGAGTCACCGTAGTATTACTCTACGAGTCACCGTAGTATTACTCCACGAGTCACCGTAGTATTACTCCACGAGTCACCGTAGTATTACTCTACAAGTAACCGTAGTATTACTCCACGAGTCACCGTAGTATTACTCTACGAGTCACCGTAGTATTACTCCACGAGTCCAGGTAGTATTACTACTCGAGTCAACGTAGTCTTACTCCACGAGTCACCGTAGTATTGCTCCACGAGTCACCGTAGTATTACTCCACGTGTCACCGTAGTATTACTCCACGAGTCACCATAGTATTACTCTACGAGTCGCCATAGTATTACTCTACGAGTCACCGTAGTATTACTCTACGAGTCACCGTAGTATTACTCTACTAGTCACCGTAGTATTACTCCACGTGTCACCGTAGTATTACTCCACGAGTCACCGTAGTATTACTCTACGAGTCGCCATAGTATTACTCTACGAGTCACCGTAGTATTACTCTACGAGTCACCGTAGTATTACTCCACGAGTCACCGTAGTATTACTCCACGAGTCACCGTAGTATTACTCCACGAGTCACCCTAGTATTGCTCCACGAGTCTAGGTAGTATTACTCCTCGAGTCACCGTAGTATTACTCCACGAGTCACCCTAGTATTGCTCCACGAGTCTAGGTAGTATTACTCCACGAGTCTAGGTAGTATTACTCCTCGAGTCACCGTAGTATTACTCCACAAGTCACCCTAGTATTGCTCCACGAGTCTAGGTAGTATTACTCCACGAGTCTAGGTAGTATTACTCCTCGAGTCACCGTAGTATTACTCCACGAGTCACCCTAGTATTGCTCCACGAGTCTAGGTAGTATTACTCCTCGAGTCACTCTAGTATTACTCCATGAGTCACCTTAGTATTACTCCACGAGTCCAGGTAGTATTACTACTCGAGTCAACGTAGTCTTACTCCACGAGTCACCGTAGTATTGCTCCACGAGTCACCGTAGTATTACTCTACAAGTAACCGTAGTATTACTCCACGAGTCACCGTAGTATTACTCTACGAGTCACCGTAGTATTACTCCACGAGTCCAGGTAGTATTACTACTCGAGTCAACGTAGTCTTACTCCACGAGTCACCGTAGTATTGCTCCACGAGTCACCGTAGTATTACTCTACAAGTAACCGTAGTATTACTCCACGAGTCACCGTAGTATTACTCTACGAGTCACCGTAGTATTACACTACGAGTCACCGTAGTATTACTCCACGAGTCACCATAGTATTACTCCTGAGTCAACGTAGTATTACTCCACAAGTCACCCTAGTATTGCTCCACGAGTCTAGGTAGTATTACTCCACGAGTCTAGGTAGTATTACTCCTCGAGTCACCGTAGTATTACTCCACGAGTCACCCTAGTATTGCTCCACGAGTCTAGGTAGTATTACTCCTCGAGTCACTGTAGTATTACTCCACGAGTCACCCTAGTATTGCTCCACGAGTCTAGGTAGTATTACTCCACGAGTCTAGGTAGTATTACTCCTCGAGTCAACGTAGTATTACTCCACGAGTCGCCATAGTATTACTCCACGAGTCGCCATAGTATTACTCTACGAGTCACCTTAGTATTACTCCACGAGTCCAGGTAGTATTACTACTCGAGTCAACGTAGTCTTACTCCACGAGTCACCGTAGTATTGCTCCACGAGTCACCGTAGTATTACTCTACAAGTAACCGTAGTATTACTCCACGAGTCACCGTAGTATTGCTCCACGAGTCACCGTAGTATTACTCTACAAGTAACCGTAGTATTACTCCACGAGTCACCGTAGTATTACTCTACGAGTCACCGTAGTATTACTCTACGAGTCACCGTAGTATTACTCCACGAGTCACCATAGTATTACTCCTGAGTCAACGTAGTATTACTCCAAGAGTCACCGTAGTATTACTCCACGAGTCGCCGTAGTATTACTCCACGAGTCAACGTAGCATTACTCCACAAGTCACCATAGTATTACTCCCTAGTCAACGTAGTATTACTACACGAGTCAGCATAGTATTACTCTATGAATAGCCATAGTATTTCTCCACCAGTCACCGTAGTATTACTCCACGAGTCACTGTAGTATTACTACACGAGTCAACGTAGCATTACTTAACAGACAAAACTGTCATATTTGACAATATAATAAATAGACAACAATCCTCTCGACCCACAACTAAACACACACTCCAGATGTAACCGTTAATCCTGTGGACCTGCTGTTGTGTCTGCAGCAGGTCTCCTGTGAGGTGAAGAGGTTCTGCTCACGCCGCCCTCTGGCTGCCATCAACAGCTGTTTGAATATTTATGTCTTCTCCGGCTCAAGGTCGCCATCAAACCTCCTCTCTTACGTTCATGACACACAAACACTTGTGTCGAGTCAAGCTACTGCTCACCTGCTGCCAGGAACAGATTTGTTTGATAGCATTTTATCTAAAAGTCATCATCGTTTCCAAAAGTGCTTCACACTGTGTCACCGTATGTTTGTCTCGGTGCAGCAGCTCCGTGAGCGTCGACATGTGTCGCTCCGTCTCTGCCCTTCAAATCCTTGTCTCCACTAATTCATCCTCACGGCTCGTATTAGCGTTCAGTCCACGTCTCGTCCTCCGACCCTCACACCTCAGAGGCGCTGGATCTGAGAAGTGCTTTCATCTCGTCTGTCTGTGTGACCCTGTGGTCGTTCTGCTGGACGACTAGAATACATGTATCTGTGGCATTATATATATATGTGTATATTTATATATATATATATATAATATTTGGGGTGTGAGAAAATATCGGTATTAAAATACGCTATTCAAGTTTAGTATTACTCCACGAGTCACCATAGGTTTTATTCCACGAGTCACCGCGGTATTACTCTACGAGTCATCATAGTTTTTACTCCTTGAGTCGCCGTAGTATTACTCCTTGAGTTGCCCTAGTATTACGGAATATGAATAATGAATAATATCCGACGTATAAATAAATGTGTATATATATATATATATATATATATATATATATATATATATATATATTATATATGTAATATTGTCCAGTACTTGACTCTGGTGTTGTGATAGTGTAGTAACAAGTATATATGTGTAGTATTGTCCAGTACTTGATTCTGGTGTTGTGATAGTGTAGTAACAAGTATATATGTGTAGTATTGTCCAGTACTTGATTCTGGTGTTGTGATAGTGTAGTAACAAGTATATATGTGTAGTATTGTCCAGTACTTGACTCTGGTGTTGTGATAGTGTAGTAACAAGTATATATGTGTAGTATTGTCCAGTACTTGACTCTGGTGTTGTGATAGTGTAGTAACAAGTATATATGTGTAGTATTGTCCAGTACTTGACTCTGGTGTTGTGATAGTGTAGTAACAAGTATATATGTGTAGTATTGTCCAGTACTTGACTCTGGTGTTGTGATAGTGTAGTAACAAGTATATATGTGTAGTATTGTCCAGTACTTGATTCTGGTGTTGTGATAGTGTAGTAACAAGTATATATGTGTAGTATTGTCCAGTACTTGACTCTGGTGTTGTGATAGTGTAGTAACAAGTATATATGTGTAGTATTGTCCAGTACTTGACTCAGGTGTTGTGATAGTGTAGTAACAAGTATATATGTGTAGTATTGTCCAGTACTTGACTCTGGTGTTGTGATAATGTAGTAACAAGGATACATTATATATATATATATAAAACTTGTGTTGTCATTATGAAGACGTGAAGTGTGTACACATGTGTGTCTTCTGACTCGTTGTCCTGCAGCGGCCTTGATCCGAGGGAACAGGAACAACTGCACTCAGTTCTCAAATAACCTGGACTGGCTGGTGAACAAGCTGGAGCGGCTGGAGTCTTCTTCAGGTGAGATGATCGATAAGACCTTCACGTCTCCGCAGATGAAGCCGCTCGCTCTCCGGGCTCTGCTTAATTCATGGATCTGCGGCTGCACAGGCATCCTGGAGGTTCTTCACTGCATTCTGATCGAGAGCCCAGAGGCCCTGAACATCATCCAGAGAGGACACATCAAGTCCATCATATCTCTGCTCTACAAGCACGGGCGGAACCACAAGGTACAGAACGCTCTGGCGGCGGGACGTCCACGTGATTATGCATGAAGACGTACAAGTGTGTGTGTGTGTGTGTGTGTGTGTGTGTGTGTCCACACCTCACCCTCACCCTCCGTCTTCAGATCCTGGACGTTCTCTGCTCGCTCTGTGTGTGTAATGGCGTCGCCGTGAGAACCAATCAGAACCTCATCTGTGATCACCTGCTGCCCAGGAGGGATCTGCTGCTCCAGACGCAGCTGGTCAACGACGTCCAGAGGTGAGAGAGAACCTCCACGTCTTGACCGTGACCTTCAACATGAGCCTTGACCTCTTGACCTGTAGTTAAATGATCCACACCTCCTCAGCAGTGTGACTTCTGTCCTCCTCAGCATGAGACCCAACATCTTCCTGGGCGTGAGCGACGGCTCGGCCCAGTACAGGAAGTGGTACTACGAGCTGATGATCGACCAGGTGGACCACTTCGTGACCAGCGAGCCCTCGCACCTGCGGGTGGGCTGGGCCAACACCAAAGGCTACGCCCCCTACCCCGGCGGAGGGGAGGGCTGGGGAGGGAACGGAGTCGGAGACGACTTGTACTCGTTTGGGTTCGACGGACTCCACCTGTGGTCAGGTGAGTGTCGGAGGAAGATGATGTTGTTTTTAACCCTTGTGTTGTCTCGGGGTCAAAGGTCAGTGACCTCCCTGGCTTCCATAAATACATATATAATAATAATATATTATTATTATTTCTGTATGTACTTGTGGAGGTTGTTGACCTTGACCCAGAGACAACACAAGGGATACCACAAACCCATTCGTTTTTGGGGCACCGGTTAATCTTGACCCAGAGATATAATAATGTATAATAATAATAATAATAAAATAACTGAATTGAATAGTTTTGATATTGAAAGGTTACTTGTGTTTCCTTTTTATATGAATGATTTAATACATTTTAATATTTACTTAATGATTTTTTTCTTTACACACAGAGTTTGATCATTTAATGAAATGACCATTAATGGCATTACATTCTTTTTTTTGAATCTTATTTTGAAAGTTTTTTGGATACTAATTTAAGTATATATTAAGTCCTAAATTTTTAATATAATGTTCAAAAGTGGGATAATAATAGCATCAGACAAAACTAAGACAGAATCTCAGCTAATGTTGTTCTACGTCGTCACATGATCGTGTTCGTGTTCAATGATTGGCTGAATCTTCAACCAAGTAACTCTTTTAGTAATGTCTGCTATTATGCCAATCATTTATATTGAATTTAAAATACTGCGACATTATTGAATTAATAAACAAGAACATAAATAAAAACAAATTGAATAAAGATTTTAAAAGAATTATAATAATAACATTTAATATCAATTTAAATCAATATTCGGATTTCTTTGTTGTATGTTCATAGAAATAAGACATTAAAAATAATACAAAGCCTATTTTTAAAAATACTTTTCCAGACTCTACTACTCATGTCATTTACCGGATCACTCCACAGGTCGGATTCCTCGGGCCGTGGCGTCGCTGAATCAGCACATCCTGACCTCGGAGGACGTGGTGAGCTGCTGCCTGGACCTCAGCGCTCCCAGCATCTCCTTCAGGATCAACGGGCAGCCGGTGCAGGGAATGTTCGAGAACTTCAACACCGACGGACTTTTCTTCCCCGTGGTGAGCTTCTCGGCGGGAGTCAGGTGAGGCAGATCCGTGTTGGTGCACAGATTCAAAATATCCCAGTCCGTCGTTCTTTCCGACCCGATGGTTCCGTCGAATGGTGCTCGCCTCGCTGGCCGCGGGGTCCTGACGTCACATCGGTCCTGACCCCCAGAACCACTTTGTCATTCTAAAAAGTGCAGATCCTTCTGACCCAGTGAACAGCCGGAGCAGCGAGTCCTACAGAGGGACACATTTAAACTCCTCAATAATTGAGGACCTCATCCAGACAGAACTGCGTCACACACACACACACACACACACACACACACTACTACTTAGTGTCTATTTTCAGCAGCCTCCAGAGAAGCTCTACTACGAAGGTCCGTGACGCGGTTTCGTCGTCACGGCTGTGGAGCTCTGGTTGCCTGGAGGAAGATCAGAAGCAGCAGATGTTTGATGTCGTGAATCTTGACTCAGAAATTAACTTGGAATCATTTCTACATCATCACGTGATAAGATGTCACCAGAGCTTCATCACTTTCATCATGATTTCATGGATATTCTCTCACAGAATGATATGTTTACTCAACATTATCATCCAAAAATATGTAAAGTTACTCCTCATGTGTTTCCACCAGACTCCATCATAGATTCATTGGCAAAGGTTCATTAAGTCCAGCCTGGTCATTACTTTTTTGAGTAATCTTTTGATTGTCTAAGCGCTTTGTGACCCTGGTCTCGAAAAGCGCTATATAAATAAATATTACTTACTTACTTACTTTACTTGGAGAACTTTTTCAAGTTCAGAAAATGAACCTCATTGTTCTTGTGGTGAACTGGGTAAATACTAGAGCTGCATGCTATTAGAAATAAGTGCAAAATTCGATAATGGTCTCTTGAATTGCGATATTGATATTATCGCATTCTTTTTTTCTTTCACCTTAAAAATGCAGCCACGTGCAGGAGCGAGTACTGTAGTCCCAGGGGTTTAGAGAAGGAAAAACAACGTGATATTTCTCTTTCCTTTATTTCTGCGCTTCGGTGCCGACATTATCGGAGAAAAATATCACTCGTAACGTTTCGCGGGACTTGCATCGGTTTAGTAAATACTGAGGCGCACAGTTCACAGACGGACGGAGACGTAAACAACAACGAGACATAGAAGTACATATTAAAACTTTACAGAACGTGACACTGATTGATCAAAGTGTGGATTTAAGAAATGCTCAATTTATACAATAAAAAGTTTTAAATGATCACATGTATTCAATATGCATATCACACGTGCGATATCGCAATATCCATATTTTTTTTAGATAAATCGTGCAGCCCTAGTAAATACCAAATACACAAAGTTTAAGGTAAGGTAAGGTAAAACTTTATTAAAATTGTTTTTTCCAACCGCCACGTTTTTCCATAAACAATACAAAATAATAAATAAAAATAAAATAAGAAGAAGAACATAAAGAGAACAAGATGACACAATCTAAGTCTAAAGATAAAGATAAAGAACATAGATCAAAGAAAAACAACAAAGACAAAGATACAAAGACTAACATAGAACATCCAGATACTTTTACTCCACTCCTGCCCCTGAACTCACAATTGTACAATTTAATAGCACGAGGAATGAATGAGTCCCTGAGTCTATTAGTGTTGCAAACTTAGTGTTTATGCTCACATTGTGTTTTAATTAATAACTTTTTCTCAATTTCCATCAAAACAATTACAGAATTTAAGCAATAAAATGAAAAAAATACTCCCTCTTGTTCTTGACATTTGTTCCAGACATCCGGTATATTTCAAATTGATATTATTCTTCAGGTGTTTTAAAGTATCATTAGCCCCTGTTTATATATTTCACAATAAGATGATTGTTGTTGATGTTTTTGTCCACATTTCTGTTGATATTTCCTGTTGAAAATCTTTATTCCACGCTTTTAATTTAGATTTACGGATATTAAATATGAAATTATTCCTCGTTTAAATGGATCTTTATCTCATATTTCTTCTTATATGGACGTCGCACATCTAGAGATATACTTTTATCGCTTTCGAAATCAATCTTTAAATGATCTTTACTGCTCTGTAACTAAAAGAAACTCAGTTCTCCCTCGTTTCATGGCATCTTCGCTCCTCATCTTCTCTTCAGGGTTCGGTTCTTGTTGGGGGGTCGTCACGGCGACTTCAAGTTTCTCCCTCCGTCGAGCTACGCTCCGTGTTACGAGGCCCTCCTGCCCAAGGAGAAGATGCGCGTGGAGGCGGTGAAGGAGTACAAGAGGGACGTGGAAGGAGTGCGAGATCTTCTGGGCACCACCCTCATCTCCTCGCACGCCTTGTTCCTCCCCACACCTGTGGAGACCAGCCAGGTGAGCCAGAAGATCCCAGTGTGAACGGATGAATGAACTCACGTGTCTCAGGTCGTCATGCCGACCTACCTGGAGAAGGTTCGGGACAAACTGGCGGAGAACATCCACGAGCTGTGGGGCATGAACAAGATAGAGTTGGGATGGTCGTACGGCAAGGTGAGCGACCTCTGGGTCTGGAGCCTCCTCCTCATGACATGCTGATGAGACGATCGCACTTTCTAATATCAATTTGAGTTTTGAGGATTGAAGGATTGAACCATTGCCAAAGTCATCTTGCTTTCTCTCTTATAATTTGCGGTTCTCACACAACAGAGGGTAAGTGACAGAACGATCCACTCAACGCTGCTCATGCTCGTGTAGACTTGAGAAGATCCATCGTGTTCTCGTGGGTCTTGAACCTCTTTTGTTTCGCTGCGGGCAGACAGGAGGTTTTATTCAGCAATGAATCAAAGTATCTTCATATCAATGCTAAAATAAAGATGAACTGAGGTTTAACTTTATGATAACAAACAATTGTTTTATCTGTTAATCATTCTATCATTTATTATTCCTAACTATATAGTAGGAGAGTCCCCCGCCCTCACCCGGAGTAGCTGGGACAGGCTTCAACCCTCGACCTCAACAAGGGGTTCAGCAGTATGAAGTGAATAAATCAATGATATGATATAAAGTGTATGTTAGTAGTAGTGAAATACATGTGGACAACAACATAATGATACATTTGTGAATACAATACAACTTCTTTAGACGTGTAAGTCTATCTATGAATCTGGTTTTATTGCTCAAACGTTCATAAAATGTCTTGTCTTGCCCTCAAAGAAATATCAGAATGAAACAGCTTCTGTGTCTATAATACAAACTTCATAATAAGATGAAGCTACTTTTCTGCTCGACAACACGTGGGATAAGAAAAGTAGGCGTCTGTGTTTATTGGTCTCCAAACATCTTCCTATAAGATGCACTTGTACTATTGACAGAGGAGCTGATGGTGTTCGTCGCCGCATCACATGTTTTCTTGGTGAACATCAAGCTTCTCCCCGTGCAGCTCCGCCAAAGGGATTATTGGGCATCAAGCTCAGCCTCCTGAGAGGAATTACATCCCTCACTTGGTATTCTGGCCGCACACCTCCTTATCTGCCCCCAAGAAAACATGCTCCATCGTTCCTCTCATAAGTCACGGAAACACATCCCAGCTCCTCGCCGGCTGCTAGTTAGAAAAAACGCTGCATCAACATTCGACTCGCCGTCGTTTTCTAGTCGATTTCCTCGGTTTCCAGACTCGACGTGTTCATGACGACGTCGTCCTTTTGTCCAGATCCGAGAAGATAACAAGCGGCAGCATCCGTGTCTGGTGGACTTTTCAAAGCTGCCGGACACCGAGAAGAACTACAACCTTCAGATGTCGACGGAGACTTTGAAGTGAGTGCAGCTGTTCAGGGATGAGGTTTTTATTCAGTGGATGGATGAGATGAAGGAGATGAAGGAGGTCTGAGGACGACAGCATCTTCATCTTCATCAAATCAAGACAACTTTTTCAATTAAAAATGACAAACATTTGTTTATCTTGTGTAATAAAAGGCTTTACAACTTTCTTAACTTAAATAAAGACAAAAACTTTTTCAATTAAAAAAAACAAACATTTGTTTATCTTGTGTAATAAAAGGCTTTACAACTTTCTTAACTTAAATAAAGACAAACACTTTTTCAATTAAAACAAACTAACATTTGTTTATCTTGAATAATAAAAAGCTTTACAACTTTCTTAACTTAAATAAAGACAAAAACTTTTTCAATTAAAACAAACCAACATTTGTTTATCTTGAATAATAAAAGGCTTTACAACTTTCTTAACTTAAATAAAGACAAAAACGTTTTCAAGTAAAACAAACTAACATTTGTTTATCTTGAATAATAAAAAGCTTTACAACTTTCTTAACTTAAATAAAGACAAAAACTTTTTCAATTAAAACAAACTAACATTTGTTTATCTTGAATAATAAAAGGCTTTACAACTTTCTTAACTTAAATAAAGACAAAAACTTTTTCAATTAAAACAAACAAACATTTGTTTATCTTGAATAAATAAAAGCTTTACAACTTTCTTAACTTAAATAAAGACAAAAACTTTTTCAATTAAAAAAATTAACATTTGTTTATCTTGAATAATAAAAAGCTTTACAACTTTCTTAACTTAAATAAAGACAAAAACTTTTTCAATTAAAACAAACTAACATTTGTTTATCTTGAATAATAAAAGGCTTTACAACTTTCTTAACTTAAATAAAGACAAAAACTTTTTCAATTAAAACAAACTAACATTTGTTTATCTTGAATAATAAAAGGCTTTACAACTTTCTTAACTTAAATAAAGACAAACACTTTTTCAATTAAAACAAACTAACATTTGTTTATCTTGTGTAATAAAAGGCTTTACAACTTTCTTAACTTAAATAAAGACAAACACTTTTTCAATTAAAACAAACTAACATTTGTTTATCTTGAATAATAAAAGGCTTTACAACTTTCTTAACTTAAATAAAGACAAAAGCTTTTTAACTTAAAACAAACTAAAAAACTAACATTTGTTTATCTTGAATAATAAAAAGCTTTACAACTTTCTTAACTTAAATAAAGACAAAAACTTTTTCAATTAAAACAAACTAACATTTGTTTATCTTGAATAATAAAAAGCTTTACAACTTTCTTAACTTAAATAAAGACAAAAACGTTTTCAATTAAAAAAAACTAACATTTGTTTATCTTGAATAAATAAAAGCTTTACAACTTTCTTAACTTTAATAAAGACAAAAACTTTTTTACCTTAAATAAAAAAAGGCTCATAACTTTTTTCACTTCAATAAAAACAAAGACCAGCATTATTTTCTACCTTAAACCAAAAAAACTTTCTTCAATTCAAAGTTTTTTAATTCATAAATAAGGCTCAAACATTTTTCACTTTAATAAAAAAAGACACTTTTTCCACTTGTTTTGTTTGAAAAAATATTGTTTTGATTGAAAATATTCATTTATATTAACTGAAGTTTAACTGAACTTGAATAAAGAAACTTATTTTTTTATTTAAAAACTGCTTTGTGATCATTGATTTAACTGAACATTGACGACGTCTTTATATTGAATAATAAAGTAACATTCTCAACACAAAATGAACTACATGCATCATTAAATCAAATGATAAAAATACAAAAAGTCTGTATTAGCCCTCAAAATAAAAATAGAAGTCTTTATCTAAACGTCAATAAATGTCCGAAGCCGTATAAATTGTACTATATTAAGATATTTCATCTCTGTCTGGCTCTGAGAAAAGCTGCTCGCAGAGATTCTGCTGAAACTCAAAACTGGGAAATGTAATATAAATAAATTTCCATAAATTCAGTGAAGCTTTTAAGTGGAGCGACGTCCACGTCTGCCGCGCTCAGACCTCGGCGAGACTTTTCTTGCTCCTCCTGCGAGCACTTAGCTGTATTTGTGCGACATTAAGGGTTATTATGATTGATCGGGGCGACTGGCACATCAGGCTGATGGCTTTCTGACTCACTTCGAACTCATAGACTGTCAGCCTCGCCTCACCGAGGTGTGAAGAGAAATGGCAACACTTCTCAAGTTTACTCCTCCGGGTACATGTGCCGCCAGTGTCAGTCGCAGAGATCTCAGGGGTTTGGAAGCACATTTAAAAACAACGCTTTTAACTTTTTTGTTAAAACTGTAGCAAATATTCTTCTTGTCCAGACGTCAGTTCAACAGGAGCTCAGTGTATATCAGTGAGAACGAATCAATCAAATGAAATCACACAACACTGTAAAAGGTGTTAAGGATAGTTTAGGTAAGTGCGAAATTATAGTAGTATATGTAGGGGCTGGAGTCTATCCCAGCTACTCGGGGTGAGGGAGGGGGGACACCCTGAACAGGTCCCAGTTTGGCTGAGTACACACATAAACACACAACCATCCACACACTTCTACAAAAAATGTCAGGTATTCAATCAACCTCCTTACATTTTATGATTGTTGGAGGAAACCTGAGTACCTGGAGTAAACCTGAGTACCTGGAGTAAACCTGAGTACCTGGAGTAAACCTGAGTACCTGGAGTAAACCTGAGTACCCGGAGTAAACCTGAGTACCGGGAGTAAACCCTCAAAAACACACCAAAAGTGTAGCTCAATCAAACCAGCAGCCTTTCTGCTGTGAGGCGCATGATGGATTATTAGCTTGTCTTTTAAAGGCTAGAGTGAAATACACAAAATACACATATTTTTGATGATCAGAAGAAAAATAATCTGTAACAATAAAGTTGTTTTATTTATGTTTCTTAACTAATTAAATGCTGCATAATTCATGTATTTATTTCTACTATTGTACAATGTCTTCTATGATTACTATCTTCTTAATATTCTTCTTAATAATATTAATATATTTTTGGTTTATATTCTGTCTATTAGTTGATTATTTAAGTTTGTTGATTATTTATTTCATTTTGTTGGTTATTTATTTTCTTGTATGTCTTAATTAATGTCTGTTTAAGTCTTTAACTGTTTAGTCTTTCATTGTTTCAAGTGTTTAATGTCTTTAATGTTTTCCTCGTGGCTCAGAGACGACGATTTAATTCATGCTGTGTCTCAACACATGTATATTTGACAATAAAAGAGCTTCTTGTCCCTGCAGGACTCTCTTGGCTCTGGGGTGTCGTGTCGTCCACGTCCATCCAAACGCAGAAGACTCCCTCAAGAAGATCAAACTTCCAAAGAAGTAATAACGGTTTTATCAAACGTGATCTTGAGCGCCACAGTGTGACCGAACTAAAGCTCTTTCTTCAGCTACATGATGTCGAACGGCTACAAGCCGACCCCCCTGGATCTGTCCGACATCAAACTGACTCCAGGTCAGGAGCTGCTGGTGGACAAACTGGCAGAGAACGCTCACAACGTCTGGGCCAAAGACCGCATCAAGCAGGGCTGGACGTACGGCCTTCAGCAGGTCAATATAATACAAATATTTTTATTATTATTATTATTATTAGAATAGAATAGAATAGAAAGGCTTTATTCATCCCCAGAGGGGAAACACACTTTCACAACAGCGCAGTTGGAAGAAAATAAAGTGCAAGGAGAAAGAAATAGTACAAGAGATAATACAAAATAAAATAAAAACGATCTTAAAAATATACAAATTATTTACAAAATTAGAAATTGACACTATTAACAAAATAAAATAGAATAAAAAATAAAATAAAATAGAAATAAAAAACGGAAAAAAAATAAAAAAAAAAGCACACAAGAAGAAAAACACGCTACGGATTAGCATCAGGATATTTAAAGTAGAGAGTTAAATATCCTGACACCAGTTGGGATGAAGGACCTTCTATAACGCTCCGTCCTACACTGGGGGGCCTGAGCCACTGAAGGAGCTGCTCCTCCACGGTCAGGTGCAGTGGGTGGAGAGCGTTGTCCCTGATGGAGGAGAGTCTGGAGAGTGTCCTCCTCTCTCCCACCTCCTCCACCGAGTCCAGCGAGCGGCCCAGGACAGAGCCGGCCCTCGTGACCAGCCTGTTCAGTCTCTTCCTGTCCCGGTCCGTGCTGCCTGCTCCCCAGCAGACCACAGCGTAGTGGATAGCAGAGGCTACCACGGAGTCATAAAAGGTCCTTAAAAGTGGTCTGCACACTCCGAAGGACCTCAGTCTCCCCAGGAGGTGGAGGCGACTTCGGCCCTTCTTGTACACGGCGTTGATGTGTGTGGACCAGTTCAGTTTATTGTTGAGGTGAACACCCAGGTATTTGAAGCTGTCCACCAGCTCAATGTCCGAGCCCTGGATGCTCACCGGTTGATGTGGTGGAGACTTTTTCCTGAAGTCAATCACCATCTCCCTTGTCTTACCGGTGTTTAAGCAAAGGTAGTTGCTCTCACACCAGTCAACAAAGTCCTTGATGACTGACCTATACTCCAGCTCGCCCCCCCCAGACACGCAGCCCACAATGGCCGAGTCGTCAGAAAACTTCTGGAGGTGACAGCTGCTGGAGTCATAGGTAAAGTCCGCCGTGTAGAGGGAAAAAAGGAAAGGTGACAGCACTGTCCCTTGAGGCACCCCGGTGCTGCAGATGGTCACCTCAGACCTGCAGTCCTGCAGCCTCACATACTGCGGCCTGTTGGTGAGGTAGTCCATCGTCCATGCTGCCAGCTGTGTCCCAACTCCTGCGTCCTCCATCTTCTTCCTTAGCAGCGCCGGCTGGATGGTGTTGAAAGCACTTGAGAAGTCAAAAAACATGACTCTCACAGTGCTACCGGCGGCTTCCAGATGAGACAGTGCCCGGTGCTGCAGGTAGATGACGGCGTCGTCCACCCCCATCTTTGGCCTGTAGGCGAACTGCAGCGGATCCAACGCAGAGCTCACCGTCGTGCGTAGCTCGCGGAGTACCAGCCTCTCCAAGGTCTTCATCAGATGGGAGGTCAGGGCGACTGGTCTGAAGTGGCTCGGCTCCTTCGCGTGTACCGCCTTGGGAACCGGAACCACACAGGAGGTCTTCCACTGGACCGGGACCTTCTCCAGTTTGAGGCTCAGGTTGAAGATGTGTGTGACCAACTCACAAAGTTGATCAGCACAGTCCCTGAGCAGTCTGGGGCTGAGTCCATCTGGTCCAGCAGCTTTCCTGATCTTCAGTCGCCTTAATTCTCTCCTCACCTGTTCCGATGTAACAAAGAGAGGTGGCTGTGGGGGGTTGGGCAGCTGAGGCAGTAGGGCTTGTTGGGGTGGAGAAAGGTGGCTTGGAGGTGAGAACAGTTGGGGGGAGGGGGCTGAAGCAGGGGAAAAACAGCTTTGTGAAGAGTGAGGGGCAGAGGTGGAGGGGGGCCCTGATCAAACCGGTTGAAATACTGGTTCAGTTCAGTGGCCCATCTTTGGTCTCCCCCTGCTGTGGCTCTGGCTCCACTCTGGCCATGACCTGAGATGTTCTTCAGGCCTTTCCACACATCCCTTGTGTTGCCCTGCGCCAGTTGCTCCTCCAGTTTCCCCTTGTATTCGTCCTTGGCCATCCTGATCGCCTTCTTGAGTTCACGCTGGACCTCCTTAAGCTCCTCTCTGCTCCCTGAAGCAAACACCCTCTTCTTCTTGTTCAGCAGAACTTGAAGTTGAGGGGTCACCCATGGCTTGGTGTTGGCAAAGCACCGCACCTTGCGGGTCGGTGTGACGTTGCCCTCACAGAACTTTATGTAATCTGTGGAATGGTCATTGAAGGTGTCGATGTCATCACCATGAGAGAACACGCTCCAGTCCGTAGACTCAAAGCAGTCTCTCAGCCTCTCCTTGGCTTCATCATTCCACATCTTAACAGTTCTTTTCTGTGCAGGCTGTCTCCTCACCATGGGAGTGTATTCAGGTCGCAGACGTATCAGGTTGTGATCAGAGCGGCCGAGGGGGGGCAGGGCGGTGGAGGTGTAGGCACCTTTTACATTTGCATATAAAAGGTCCAGAGTCTTGTCCTCCCGGGTGTGGCACTTCACGTATTGTGTGAAAGTGGGAAGAATGGAGGAAAGTGAGGCATGGTTGAAATCTCCGTTAATGAGCAGGAGAGAGTTCGGGTGTTTGAGCTGCAGGTCCGACACTGAGGCGCTCAGCCTCTCGCTCGCTGCGGCTGCGTCCGCAGAGGGAGGAATGTAAACAGTGAACACAATCACATGTGAGAACTCCCTCGGGATGTAATACGGGCGGATGCCCACCGCAACGAACTCTATGTCCTTAGTGCACACTTGTTCTTTAATGGAGACATGAGCGGGATCGCTCCATCTCTCATTAATAAACACCGCCACTCCTCCTCCTCTCCTCTTTCCATCCATGTCCCGGTGCACCATCTTGAACCCCTCCAGGGAAACAACAGAGTCTGGGATCTTCTCCGTCAGCCAGGTCTCCGTGAAACATAGAAGGCTGCTCTCCCGGAAGTCTCTCTGATGCCGGGTCAGCGCAGCGAGCTCGTCCGTTTTATTCACAATCGAACGTACATTTCCCATGATGATCGATGGAATAAAGGGACGGAACTTACGCTTCTTCTCTTGTTTCATCCGACCTGCTCTGCATCCGCGTCTTTTTCTCTTGATTTCCACGGGAATCATCCATTCCGCGCTGAGAGAGAGAGCGGTGTTGCGCAACCCCAACAGCTGATCCCTGGTGTAAACAATAGACCCGCTGAGCGTGTCTGCCGACGGAGTTCCCAAAAGTGACGAAAATAGCAGAAAACCGTATGCAAAAGTTGTAAAAGTGGTCTCGTTTTGTGCACAACGGCAACAAGATCCGACCACTCTAAAGAAAAAATTAAAAAGACGCCAAAAAAAAGGAAAAAGTGTAATAAAAAGTAAGAAGAAAGAGGGAGCTGTTGTAACCAGCTGCTGCTCGTGCGGCGCCATCTTGGTTATTATCATTGAAGTTAATAATTTCTATATTCAAAGGTTGAATTTGTTTTTTTTTAATAATTGAATACAAAAACATGAATATTTTCAATATAATTCCAAGTTTTTTTCACACATAGAGTTCGATATATTCTAATTTAATACATTTAAAAAATACATTTCAAGTGTAACGTGATGCTGGATCTGGATACTTGATCACGTGATCATCTCTGTGTCACATGATCATCTCTGTGTCACATGATCATCTATGTGTCACATGATGCGCTGAAAGTCTGATGATTTCGATCGGTTGGTATTTTCTTGTGGCACGATTATACAAACATGTTTATATTGAATTTAAAGGTGACAAGATTAAAAATGCTTAATTTAGAAAATTATTTGATGGATTGGAATTAAAGCAATTGGAATAAAAAAAAACAAATGATGAGTAAAAACACATACATTTTGAGGGTTTTCTGAATTTTCAATTAGTTAATTAAGAATCCAAGCTTTCAATAGAACAATAATTGAATTAAAATGTTTAAAAATAATAATTTAGGAATGTTAGATTCAATATCCTGGTGACACTGATTTACTTCCATATATAAACTACAGTGAAAACATCATTAATGTCGCCATCAAAACATCTGAGTTGAAGGTCAGGTCTGGTTCAAACATCTGGTTTTGCTGCAGGATCTGAAGAGTAAACGCAACCCCCGCCTGGTTCCATATTCCCTCCTGGACGAGCGAACCAAGAAGTCCAACCGCGACAGCCTCAGAGAAGCCATCCGCACTCTGATCGGCTACGGATACAACATCGAACCGTCCGACCAGGAAGGCGGTGAGTCGCTTGTGGCGCCGATCTCTGGAGTGTGTCTGCGTCTGTGCTGAGACCCGCTCTGTATACCCTCGCACCAGGTCAAGTGGTCGAGCGGCTCAGCATCGATAAGATCCGCTTCTTCAGGGTGGAGAGAACGTACGCCGTGAAGACGGGAAAATGGTACTTTGAGTTTGAGGCGGTGACGGGCGGAGACATGCGGGTGGGTTGGGCCCGACCCGGGTGCAAGCCGGACGTGGAGCTGGGCACGGACCAGCTGGCCTTCGTCTTCGACGGATACAGGGTGAGTCGGAACTGCAACGTCCAGCGAAGTAGCTCGTTATTAGCTTGTTATTAGCTCGTTATTAGCTTGTTAGGATGATGGAAGATCTTCTTACTCGCTTCAATCAATCAATCAATAAATCATTTAATCAAAAAGTGTTCCAAACTAATCAAAAGTTGCTTGAATAAAATCAAAAAGTAATAAAAATCAGAAAAAGTTGCTTCAATAATAAGAACAAGTTCAATCAAAAGAATTGTTTGATGGTAAAATTTAGTTGGAAAACATTGTTTTAATCCTTCTATTCATTCATTCATTTTCAACCGCTTTATCTCTTATGGGGGTTGTGGGGAGACTGGAGTTTATCCCAGTATCATAGGGCAAGAGGCAGGGGACACCAGTCTGTCTCAGGACACACAAACACAGACAACCATTCACACACACACTCATACCTACAGACAATTTCCCCAAAGTTCTCAATCAACCTCTGTGTGTTTCTGGACTGTGGGAGGAAACCGGAGTGTCCGGAGAAAACATACAAACTCATTTAATCCTTTTATTTAAAACGCATTTTCTATTGAAACTATTTTCGTTAATAAAAGCAGCTTTTCTTACATTGAAATAGTTTTTTTCTATTCAAGCAATTCTATGGTTGAATAATTAAGATGAAATTAAACAGTTAAATTAGTTAAAACACTACTTTTCTTTCAATTTAAGTATGATATTGATTTGCTGTTAAATATAAATGATCATGTTTAGTTTGAAATGTAATAAATGTTGAGTTTATTTGTTTGTTTTTATTAAATTTAATCAATAATGGTGGAAATTTTTTTATCATTTTAGAGACGTTTTGAAATTTCAACTAAACTTGTTTAATGAATTATCTTTACAATGATGATGTATTTTTCTAATTGATGGTCGCTTCATGGCAGGGTCACTGTCTGAACACGGGGGGCCGGTTGTTCGGGCGCTGCTGGCACGCCGGAGACGTGGTCGGCTGCATGATCAACATGGAGGACAAGTCCATGATCTTCACGCTGAACGGAGAGATCCTCATCACCTCGAAGGGATCCGAGCTGTGCTTCACGGACTTTGAAACTGAGGACGGTGAGAAGACATCTGTGTCGTGTCGGCCTCACCAGAGGAAGAAGGAGAGCTCGGCTTTTACTGTGTCGAGTGTTGATCTGTCTGCGCTCTCTGGTCTGCAGGCTTCATTCCGGTGTGTAGTCTCGGCCTCGCTCAGATCGGACGCATGAATCTGGGCAAGGATGCGAACAGCTTCAAGTTCTACACCATGTGTGGCCTCCAGGAAGGCTTCGAGCCGTTCGCCGTCAACATGAACCGAGAGATCACCATGTGGTTCAGCAAACGTCTGCCAACGTTTGTCAACGTGCCCAAGGACCACAACCACATCACCGTGAGACCCGGCAGAACCTCCCTCCGCCTCCCCGGGACCCCCGTGACTCCTCTCGCTCCTCAGGTCGCCAGGATGGACGGCACCGTGGACGGACCTCCGTGTCTCAAAGTCACTCACAAGACGTTCGGGAGTCAGAACAGCAACGCGGACACGGTGTTCTGCCGCCTCAGCATGCCGGTGGAGTTCCACTCCGTCTTCAGGTCCGTGGCTCCGGTGCTGGACATGAACGGAGTCCACGACGAGGAGTCTCTCAAGGTCAAGCACAGGTGAGGAGGAGCAGAAGGACTGGCGTCACAGTCGTCTGACGTGTCTGTGGACAGGTATCCTCTGAGGTCGGTGAGACACAGCGATGACAGCCGACGGGTCGATTACAGCAGCATCACGACGGTAAATCTTCTCTCTGAAGCCTGGTCTGTGTCTGGATGTCAGTGGAGAAGATAGAATCTTCAAGTGTAACAATTCAAACACAATCTTGAATCATTTCCTGACATCATTGAATTCAATCATCTATATATTGAAATGGTAAATTTGTTTTTTATTGAATCATTTAAATTTTCAAAATTATTTCATTTTTTACACTAAAGTTTGATTTTCTTATATATATATATATATTTTTCACGATACAGTATAAATATTTAACAGCCCTGTATCGATTTCTTTTAACTTATATATATATATATTTTTTTCACGATACAGTATCAATATTTAACGGCCCTGTATCGATTTCTTTTAACTTATATATATATATATTTTTTTCACGATACAGTATAAATATTTAACAGCCCTGTATCGATTTCTTTTAACTTATATATATATATTTTTTTTTCACGATACAGTATCGATATTTAACAGCCCTGTATCGATTTCTTTTAACTTGTATATATATATATATTTTTTTCACGATACAGTATCAATATTTAACGGCCCTGTATCGATTTCTTTTAACTTATATATATATATATATATTTTTCACGATACAGTATCAATATTTAACAGCCCTGTATCGATTTCTTTTAACTTATATATATATATATTTTTTTCACGATACAGTATCAATATTTAACAGCCCAGTATCGATTTCTTTTAACTTATATATATATATATTTTTTTCACGATACAGTATCAATATTTAACAGCCCTGTATCGATTTCTTTTAACTTATATATATATATATTTTTTTCACGATACAGTATCAATATTTAACAGCCCAGTATCGATTTCTTTTAACTTATATATATATATATATTTTTTTCATGATACAGTATCAATATTCAACAGCCCTGTATCGATTTCTTTTAACTTATATATATATATATTTTTTCACGATACAGTATCAATATTTAACAGCCCTGTATCGATTTCTTTTAACTTATATATATATATATATATTTTTCACGATACTATTCAAATAATTTGATTTTTTAAAAATCTCTAAATTCAATATGATTTAATTCATAGCCTTTACTTCTGTGTTGTAAAATATTTCAATTTAATCATTTTTAGATTAATTAGGTTTAATTCGTTTTTTTTAAACAATTGAATTATAAACGTATTCAAAAATTAATTAATTGGTTTTTAACAAATATAGTTAGAAATATATAAATTCTAATTCCAAAAATAAACTCAATAAACTTTCATAACTTGATCGAGAGCCTCTACGTCGTCACATGATCGTCTGTCTGTCGCATGATTGGCTAAAAGTATTGTCTGGTGTCACCATTATACCATCATTTTTATATTGAATTTAAAAGTGTTATGAATAAAAATGTATTTTAGAAAATGTTTTTTTGAACTAGAATGTCAAACTATATGTGTAAAAAACAAACAAAAAACTCTAAAATATTAATTATTAATATTAAACTACCGAACAACAAGTTCAAGCTTACAAAACCGTTGAATTAAATGATTCCAAACATAATTATACATAATTTCAATATAAATCAATAATACAACCTTGTGACGCCACTGACGTACACACTGGTGTCGCTGCAGTACCACTACTCTGTGAGGGTCTTTGCCGGCCAGGACCCCGCAGGAGTCTGGGTGGGCTGGGTCACCCCCGACTATCATTACTACAGCAACAACTTCAACCTCGGCAAGAACCGAAGCGTGACCGTGACCCTGGGCGACGAGCGCGGGCGAGTCCACGAGAGGTGAAGCACCGAGCCTGTTGTGAGTCTTTCCCGAGTCTGACTGTGTGGTTCCCAGCGTGAGGAGGAGCAACTGCTACATGGTGTGGGGGGGCGAGGTGAGCGGCGCCGCCCACGGCTCCAGCCGCAGCAACGTGGACCTGGAGGTGGGCTGCCTGATCGACCTCGCCACCGGCCTGCTGACCTTCACCATCAACGGCAGAGAAATATCCACATCATATCAGGCGAGTTCTTGCTGCAGAACATTTGTGCTTTGAAAATCAAGTCTTCTGGTCGAAAAATAATCTTTCAGAGACTTTAATCTTCTTAAGTTGGTTTGAGCAGAAGCTCCATGAGTCATCATCACGAGCATTTGAACATTTTTCATCTCAACCCATTGTAAGTAAGTAAGTAATATTTATTTATATAGCGCTTTTCCAGACCAGGGTCACAAAGCACTTAAACAATCAAAACAATACTCAAAAAAGTACATACTTTAAAGATCAAGATAATACTGAGAAAAACACAGGAGTTCGAGAAATTCAAGGAACAGCCTGAACAAATAGAAACGTCTTAAGATGTTTCTTAAAGGAGTCAGTAGATCATCAAACACAGATGTTTCTTGAAGGAGTCAGTAGATCATCAAACACAGATGTTTCTTGAAGGAGTCAGTAGATCATCAAACACACATGTTTCTTGAAGGAGTCAGTAGATCATCAAACACAGATGTTTCTTGAAGGAGTCAGTAGATCATCAAACACAGATGTTTCTTGAAGGAGTCAGTAGATCATCAAACACAGATGTTTCTTGAAGGAGTCAGTAGATCATCAAACACAGATGTTTCTTAAAGGAGTCAGTAGATCATCAAACACAGATGTGTCTTGAAGGAGTCAGTAGATCATCAAACACTGATGTTTCTTGAAGGAGTCAGTAGATCATCAAACACAGATGTTTCTTGAAGGAGTCAGTAGATCATCAAACACTGATGTTTCTTGAAGGAGTCAGTAGATCATCAAACACACATGTTTCTTGAAGGAGTCAGTAGATCATCAAACACAGATGTTTCTTAAAGGAGTCAGTAGATCATCAAACACAGATGTTTCTTGAAGGAGTCAGTAGATCATCAAACACAGATGTTTCTTGAAGGAGTCAGTAGATCATCAAGAGCAAAGAGAGAGAAGATCGTTCCAAAGCTTAGGAGCAACAGCCTGAAAAGATTTCTCTCCTCTGGTCCTGAGTCGTGTGCGTGGAACCATAAGTAGATTCTGATCCAAAGACCTCAGAGCCCGAGCTGGGGTGTAAGGCTGGATCAGATCACTGATGGAAGGTCTGACCATGAATAGATCTGAAAGTAAGAACCAGAATTTTAAAGTTGATCCTGAAAGAAACTGGCAGCCAGTGAAGAGTTTGAAGGAGAAATGTGAGTTCTTCTACTAGAGCGGCTCAGAATTCTGGCTGCAGAGTTTAGTATGAACTGCAGGCGAGAAGATCCTTCTTGTTAAGACATGAAAACAAACTGTTACAATAGTCCAGACGAGAAGAAACAAACGCATGGATTATAAGATCCAGATCATGTTCCGACAACATTTTCCTAAGTTTAGAGATTTTTCTCAGTTGAAGGAATTGTGAACCTTCTTCTCCGGCTGCAGGTGGAACCGAACACCAAACTCTTCCCCGCGGTGTTCGTGCGACCCACCAGCCCCAACCTCTTCCAGTTCGAGCTGGCCAAGATAAAGGTAGAGTTCTCCGGCCGACGAGACGCCGTCGGCGTTTTTTTCCTCACGTCTTCGCCGCTCCCCCGCAGAACGCCATGCCTCTGTCCGCCGCCGTCTTCAAGAGCGAGCACAAGAACCCGGTGCCCCAGTGTCCGCCCCGGCTGGACGTCCAGACCATCAACGCCGTGTTGTGGAGCCGCATGCCCAACACCTTCCTGAAGGTGGAGACGGCGAGAGTCAACGACCGCCACGGGTGGGTGGTCCAGTGTACGGAGCCCCTGCAGATGCTGGCCGTCCACATTCCAGAGGAGAACAGGTGAGAGCTGTCACTCAAACAATGTTTGCTTGCTCCCCCTAGTGTTAAACATGTGCAGTGCTGTGTCTCAAATCACAGACTTCTCTTAGTATACTAGAAGTTAGTATCATCAGGATAGTGTACGTACTAACTAATAACTAATCCTCCACAGATAGTATGTCTCAAACATACTTCTCTTAGTATACTAGAGGTTAGTATCATCAGGATAGTGTACGTACTAACTAGTAACTAATCCTCCACAGATAGTATGTCTCAAACATACTTCTCTTAGTATACTAGAAGTTAGTATGCATCAGGATAGTGTACGTACTATCTAGTAACTAATTCTCCACAGATAGTATGTCTCAAACATACTTCTCTTAGTATACTAGAAGTTAGTATGCATCAGGATAGTGTACGTACTATCTAGTAACTAATTCTCCACAGATAGTATGTCTCAAACATACTTCTCTTAGTATACTAGAAGTTAGTATGCATCAGGATAGTGTACGTACTATCTAGTAACTAATTCTCCACAGATAGTATGTCTCAAACATACTTCTCTTAGTATACTAGAAGTTAGTATGCATCAGGATAGTGTACGTACTAACTAGTAACTAATCCTCCACAGATAGTATGTCTCAAATCACATACTTCTCTTAGTATACTAGAAGTTAGTATCATCAGGATAGTGTACGTACTAACTAGTAACTAATCCTCCACAGATAGTATGTCTCAAATCGCATACTTCTCTTAGTATACTAGAAGTTAGTATGCATCAGGATAGTGTACGTACTAACTAGTAACTAATTCTCCACAGATAGTATGTCTCAAACATACTTCTCTTAGTATACTAGAAGTTAGTATCATCAGGATAGTGTACATACTAACTAGTAACTAATTCTCCACAGATAGTATATCTCAAACATACTTCTCTTAGTATACTAGAAGTTAGTATCATCAGGATAGTGTACGTACTAACTAGTAACTAATCCTCCACAGATAGTATGTCTCAAATCACACACTTCTCTTAGTATACTAGAAGTCAGTATCATCAGGATAGTGTACGTACTAACTAGTAACTAATCCTCCACAGATAGTATGTCTCAAACATACTTCTCTTAGTATACTAGAAGTTAGTATCATCAGGATAGTGTACGTACTAACTAGTAACTAATCCTCCACAGATAGTATGTCTCAAATCACAGACTTCTCTTAGTATACTAGAAGTTAGTATCATCAGGATAGTGTACGTACTAACTAGTAACTAATCCTCCACAGATAGTATGTCTCAAACATACTTCTCTTAGTATACTAGAAGTTAGTATCATCAGGATAGTGTACGTACTAACTAGTAACTAATCCTCCACAGATAGTATGTCTCAAACATACTTCTCTTAGTATACTAGAAGTTAGTATCATCAGGATAGTGTACGTACTAACTAGTAACTAATCCTCCACAGATAGTATGTCTCAAACATACTTCTCTTAGTATACTAGAAGTTAGTATCATCAGGATAGTGTACGTACTAACTAGTAACTAATCCTCCACAGATAGTATGTCTCAAACATACTTCTCTTAGTATACTAGAAGTTAGTATCATCAGGATAGTGTACGTACTAACTAGTAACTAATCCTCCACAGATAGTATGTCTCAAATCACAGACTTCTCTTAGTATACTAGAAGTTAGTATCATCAGGATAGTGTACGTACTAACTAGTAACTAATCCTCCACAGATAGTATGTCTCAAACATACTTCTCTTAGTATACTAGAAGTTAGTATCATCAGGATAGTGTACGTACTAACTAGTAACTAATCCTCCACAGATAGTATGTCTCAAACATACTTCTCTTAGTATACTAGAAGTTAGTATCATCAGGATAGTGTACGTACTAACTAGTAACTAATCCTCCACAGATAGTATGTCTCAAACATACTTCTCTTAGTATACTAGAAGTTAGTATCATCAGGATAGTGTACGTACTAACTAGTAACTAATCCTCCACAGATAGTATGTCTCAAACATACTTCTCTTAGTATACTAGAAGTTAGTATCATCAGGATAGTGTACATACTAACTAGTAACTAATCCTCCACAGATAGTATGTCTCAAACATACTTCTCTTAGTATACTAGAAGTTAGTATCATCAGGATAGTGTACGTACTAACTAGTAACTAATCCTCCACAGATAGTATGTCTCAAACATACTTCTCTTAGTATACTAGAAGTTAGTATCATCAGGATAGTGTACGTACTAACTAGTAACTAATCCTCCACAGATAGTATGTCTCAAACATACTTCTCTTAGTATACTAGAAGTTAGTATGCATCAGGATAGTGTACGTACTAACTAGTAACTAATTCTCCACAGATAGTATGTCTCAAACATACTTCTCTTAGTATACTAGAAGTTAATATGCATCAGGATAGTGTACGTACTAACTAGTAACTAATCCTCCACAGATAGTATGTCTCAAACATACTTCTCTTAGTATACTAGAAGTTAGTATGCATCAGGATAGTGTACGTACTAACTAGTAACTAATTCTCCACAGATAGTATGTCTCAAACATACTTCTCTTAGTATACTAGAAGTAAGTATCATCAGGATAGTGTACGTACTAACTAGTAACTAATTCTCCACAGATAGTATGTCTCAAACATACTTCTCTTAGTATACTAGAAGTTAGTATCATCAGGATAGTGTACGTACTAACTAGTAACTGATCCTCCACAGATAGTATGTCTCAAACATACTTCTCTTAGTATACTAGAAGTAAGTATGCATCAGGATAGTGTACGTACTAACTAGTAACTAATTCTCCACAGATAGTATGTCTCAAATCACATACTTCTCTTAGTATACTAGAAGTTAGTATCATCAGGATAGTGTATGTACTAACTAGTAACTAATCCTCCACAGATAGTATGTCTCAAATCACATACTTCTCTTAGTATACTAGAAGTTAGTATCATCAGGATAGTGTACGTACTAACTAGTAACTAATTCTCCACAGATAGTATGTCTCAAATCACATACTTCTCTTAGTATACTAGAAGTTAGTATCATCAGGATAGTGTATGTACTAACTAGTAACTAATCCTCCACAGATAGTATCTCTCAAACATACTTCTCTTAGTATACTAGAAGTTAGTATCATCAGGATAGTGTACGTACTAACTAGTAACTAATTCTCCACAGATAGTATGTCTCAAACATACTTCTCTTAGTATACTAGAAGTTAGTATCATCAGGATAGTGTACGTACTAACTAGTAACTAATTCTCCACAGATAGTATGTCTCAAACATACTTCTCTTAGTATACTAGAAGTTAGTATCATCAGGATAGTGTATGTACTAACTAGTAACTAAAACTCCGGAGATAGTATGTCTCAAACATACTTCTCTTAGTATACTAGAAGTTAGTATCATCAGGATAGTGTACGTACTAACTAGCAACTAATTCTCCACAGATAGTATGTCTCAAACATACTTCTCTTAGTATACTAGAAGTTAGTATCATCAGGATAGTGTACGTACTAACTAGTAACTAATTCTCCACAGATAGTATGTCTCAAACATACTTCTCTTAGTATACTAGAAGTTAGTATCATCAGGATAGTGTACGTACTAACTAGTAACTAATCCTCCACAGATAGTATGTCTCAAATCGCATACTACTCTTAGTATACAAGAAGTTAGTATGCATCAGGATAGTGTACGTACTAACTAGTAACTAATCCTCCACAGATAGTATGTCTCAAACATACTTCTCTTAGTATACTAGAAGTTAGTATCATCAGGATAGTGTACGTACTAACTAGTAACTAATCCTCCACAGATAGTATGTCTCAAATCACATACTTCTCTTAGTATACTAGAAGTTAGTATCATCAGGATAGTGTACGTACTAACTAGTAACTAATCCTCCACAGATAGTATGTCTCAAATCACATACTTCTCTTAGTATACTAGAAGTTAGTATCATCAGGATAGTGTACGTACTAACTAGTAACTAATCCTCCACAGATAGTATGTCTCAAATCACATACTTCTCTTAGTATACTAGAAGTTAGTATCATCAGGATAGTGTACGTACTAACTAGTAACTAATCCTCCACAGATAGTATGTCTCAAATCACATACTTCTCTTAGTATACTAGAAGTTAGTATCATCAGGATAGTGTACGTACTAACTAGTAACTAATCCTCCACAGATAGTATGTCTCAAATCACACACTTCTCTTAGTATACTAGAAGTTAGTATCATCAGGATAGTGTACGTACTAACTAGTAACTAATCCTCCACAGATAGTATGTCTCAAACATACTTCTCTTAGTATACTAGAAGTTAGTATCATCAGGATAGTGTACGTACTAACTAGTAACTAATCCTCCACAGATAGTATGTCTCAAATCACACACTTCTCTTAGTATACTAGAAGTTAGTATCATCAGGATAGTGTACGTACTAACTAGTAACTAATCCTCCACAGATAGTATGTCTCAAACATACTTCTCTTAGTATACTAGAAGTTAGTATCATCAGGATAGTGTACGTACTAACTAGTAACTAATCCTTCACAGATAGTATGTCTCAAACATACTTCTCTTAGTACACTAGAAGTTAGTATCATCAGGATAGTGTACGTACTAACTAGTAACTAATCCTCCACAGATAGTATGTCTCAAACATACTTCTCTTAGTATACTAGAAGTTAGTATCATCAGGATAGTGTACGTACTAACTAGTAACTAATCCTCCACAGATAGTATGTCTCAAACATACTTCTCTTAGTATACTACAAGTTAGTATCATCAGGATAGTGTACGTACTAACTAGTAACTAATCCTCCACAGATAGTATGTCTCAAACATACTTCTCTTAGTATACTAGAAGTTAGTATCATCAGGATAGTGTACGTACTAACTAGTAACTAATCCTCCACAGATAGTATGTCTCAAACATACTTCTCTTAGTATACTAGAAGTTAGTATCATCAGGATAGTGTACGTACTAACTAGTAACTAATCCTCCACAGATAGTATGTCTCAAACATACTTCTCTTAGTATACTAGAAGTTAGTATCATCAGGATAGTGTACGTACTAACTAGTAACTAATTCTCCACAGATAGTATGTCTCAAATCAAACTCTGCTGCTACACACTAACAGGAAATGACGCGACAGCTTCTTCTTCTACTACTATTTAACGATGGTTGCAACCAGCTGTAGGAACACTATCGCCACCTGCTGGCAGCACGTTTTGTAAGTTTCGAAAAAGAAATGAAGAAAAAATATGAGAATCGAAATATTGGCGAGATATTTACGCTGGTATCAGCAGCGAAGACGTGTCATCCTCCTACTGCTGCTAAAAATATACCTATAAGTATATGAATATATATATTTATATATATATATATATATATGACGTAACTTCTGTTTAAATCAATAAGATGGAGCCGTTTAGTGTAGATAGTGTCCATCGATCCATACTCAGTTTTGTGGGCGTGACAATTTAGTGTGTATGGAGCACTATATTTCGTATACTAAGACTTTAGACGCACTTATGTATTAAAAATACTAACTTTGAGTACGCAAGTATGCGATTTGAGACACAGCATAAGGGTTCTGTGAACTCTGTTGTGAAAACGGAAATGTCTCCAAGCCACACATTCTGACAGCAGCCAAGAGGTGAAAAATGAATTCACAAACTCTGAAAGAAACAGAAAATATGAAAGAAGTCAAAATGTTGTTGGTGCGACTCTAAGTTTGAACTTGTTCCTCACAGATGCGTGGACATCATGGAGCTGTCGGAGCAGGACGACATGAAGACCTTCCACTACCACACGCTGAAGCTCTACTGCGCCCTCTGCGCTCTGGGAAACACCCGCGTGGCTCACGCCCTCTGCAGCCACATCGACCAATCACAGCTCCTCTACACCATCGACAACCAGTTCCTGTCGGGGAGGTTACGCAAGGGCTTCTACAACCTGCTGATCAGCATCCACCTGGAGACGGCCAAGGAGGCGCGACTCATGATGAAGGACGAGTTCATCATCCCCGTCACGGCCGAGACCCGCTCCATCCGTCTGTTCTCCGACGCGTCCAAGAAGCACCTGGCTCCAGGTGTGGGTCTCAGCACGTCGCTGAAGCCCCGCCTCAACTTCGCGCCGCCCTGCTTCATCAGCACCAAACTGGGTCAGCATCTGTACAGTCCTCAGATCCCGCTGGACGCCCTGAAGGCCAAAGCCATCCTGATGCTGACGGAGGCCGTCCAGGGGGGCGGGCACCACATCAGAGACCCCGTCGGAGGGTGCGTGGAGTTCCAGTTCGTTCCTATCCTCAAACTCATCAGCACCCTGCTCACCATGGGGGTCCTGGGCAGCGAGGACGTGCACAGGATCTTGATGCTCGTGGACCCCGGCGTCTTCCGAGAGGCTCGCGACTCGGGGACGACCGGCGGCGTGGACAAGGAGGGCCTGACGGGGGCCGAGGAGAAGGCGGTGGAGGCCGGAGAAGAAGAAGCTCGAGAAGCTCACCAGCCGCTGAAGGGGCTTCTGGAGAAGAGACTCCCTGAGCCTGTGAAGAGACAGGTGACCGTTCATGATCCTACACATCATTAGGCCTGAAAAGTACTATCCACTTAAATATCACGATACAGTATCAATATTTAACAGCCCTGTACCGATTTCTTTTAACTTATATATATATATATATATTTTTCACGATACAGTATCGATATTTAACAGCCCTGTACCGATTTCTTTTAACTTATATATATATATATATATTTTTCACGATACAGTATCGATATTTAACAGCCCTGTACCGATTTCTTTTAACTTATATATATATATATATATTTTTCACGATACAGTATCAATATTTAACAGCCCTGTACCGATTTCTTTTAACTTATATATATATATATATATTTTTCACGATACAGTATCGATATTTAACAGCCCTGTACCGATTTCTTTTAACTTATATATATATATATATATATATTTTTCACGATACAGTATCGATATTTAACAGCCCTGTACCGATTTCTTTTAACTTATATATATATATATATATTTTTTTTTCACGATACAGTATCAATATTTAACAGCCCTGTACCGATTTCTTTTAACTTATATATATATATATATATTTTTCACGATACAGTATCAATATTTAACAGCCCTGTATCGATTTCTTTTAACTTATATATATATACATATATTTTTCACGATACAGTATCGATATTTAACAGCCCTGTACCGATTTCTTTTAACTTATATATATATATATATATTTTTCACGATACAGTATCAATATTTAACAGCCCTGTACCGATTTCTTTTAACTTATATATATATATATATATTTTTCACGATACAGTATCGATATTTAACAGCCCTGTACCGATTTCTTTTAACTTATATATATATATATATATATATTTTTCACGATACAGTATCGATATTTAACAGCCCTGTACCGATTTCTTTTAACTTATATATATATATATATATTTTTTTTTCACGATACAGTATCAATATTTAACAGCCCTGTACCGATTTCTTTTAACTTATATATATATATATATTTTTCACGATACTGTATCAATATTTAACAGCCCTGTACCGATTTCTTTTAACTTATATATATATATATATTTTTCACGATACAGTATAAATATTTAACAGCCCTGTACCGATTTCTTTTAACTTATATATATATATATATATTTTTCACGATACAGTATCAATATTTAACAGCCCTGTACCGATTTCTTTTAACTTATATATATATATATATATATTTTTCACGATACAGTATCGATATTTAACAGCCCTGTACCGATTTCTTTTAACTTATATATATATATATATATATATATATATATATATATATTTTCATGATACAGTATTGATATTTAACAGCCCTGTACCGATTTCTTTTAACTTATATATATATATATATATATATATATATATATTTTTTCATGATACAGTATAAATATTTAACAGCCCTGTACCGATTTCTTTTAACTTATATATATATATATATATTTTTCACGATACAGTATAAATATTTAACAGCCCTGTACCGATTTCTTTTAACTTATATATATATATATATATATATATATATATATTTCAAGATACAGTATAAATATTTAACAGCCCTGTATCGATTTCTTTTAACTTATATATATATATATATTTTTTTCACGATACCGGATAAATATTTAACAGCCCTGTACTGATTTCTTTTAACTTATATATATATATATATTTTTCACGATACAGTATCAATATTTAACAGCCCTGTACTGATTTCTTTTAACTTATATATATATATATATTTTTCACGATACAGTATCAATATTTAACAGCCCTGTACTGATTTATTTTAACTTATATATATATATATATTTTTCACGATACAGTATCAATATTTAACAGCCCTGTACCGATTTCTTTTAACTTATATATATATATATATATTTTTCACGATACAGTATCAATATTTAACAGCCCTGTATCGATTTCTTTTAACTTATATATATATATATATATTTTTCACGATACAGTATCAATATTTAACAGCCCTGTACCGATTTCTTTTAACTTATATATATATATATATTTTTTTCACGATACCGTATAAATATTTAACAGCCCTGTACTGATTTCTTTTAACTTATATATATATATATATTTTTCACGATACAGTATCAATATTTAACAGCCCTGTACTGATTTCTTTTAACTTATATATATATATATATTTTTCACGATACAGTATCAATATTTAACAGCCCTGTACTGATTTATTTTAACTTATATATATATATATATTTTTCACGATACAGTATCAATATTTAACAGCCCTGTACTGATTTATTTTAACTTATATATATATATATATTTTTCACGATACAGTATCAATATTTAACAGCCCTGTACCGATTTCTTTTAACTTATAAATATATATATTTTTTTCACGATACAGTATCGATATTTAACAGCCCTGTATCGATTACTTTTAACTTATATATATATATATTTTTTTCACGATACAGTATCAATATTTAACAGCCCTGTACCGATTTCTTTTAACTTATAAATATATATATTTTTTTCACGATACAGTATCGATATTTAACAGCCCTGTATCGATTTCTTTTAACTTATATATATATATATTTTTTTCACGATACAGTATCGATATTTAACAGCCCTGTACAGATTTATTTTAACTTATAAATATATATATATTTTTCACGATACAGTATCAATATTCAACAGCCCTGTATCGATTTATTTTAACTTATAAATATATATATATTTTTCACGATACAGTATCAATATTTAACAGCCCTGTATCGATTTCTTTTAACTTATAAATATATATATATTTTTCACGATACAGTATCGATATTTAACAGCCCTGTACCGATTACTTTTAACTTATATATATA